>NC_061113.1:159423345-159649408 GCF_002878395.1 Capsicum annuum
ATAACACTCATACTTCCCATCAACCTGTGACTCAACCAAAAACAACAACTACGTGAAATAAAAACTAAAAAAACACTAAAAAGAAAACATACCTTAGCTTGGGTTGCCTCCCAAGAAGTGCCTAATTTAGTGTTGCGGTACGACCCACATCAACTTTTTCCTCCACCTTGAGGATATGAATTTTACCCCAAATTTTACATCCATCTTCTTTCCTCGCTCATATGGTGGTGGTTAGGGGTGGCAAACGGGCGGATTGGATTGGATTTGGATGGGTTAAATATGGATCGAGCAAAAATGATTTGAATTTCAATCCGCCCATATAAATATGGGTAAATATGGATTTGGTCAAATATGAATTGGGTAAAAATGGTTTCAACCCACTTTAACTTCCAAGTCAAAAATTTAAAACTTCTACATCTTAACTTTTTTCCTTTTTAGTTTTATTTTATCTCTCATCTATATGTAGCCTCTAGTTTTTTTTTTTTTTTTTCTTTTTTCATTTTTTTGTCATTTCTTTTTTTCTCTCTCTCTTGTATCTTTACCCTCAACCCTTTGTTTCTCTTTTTTTTTTATTTTCCTTTTTAGTCTCTTTTTTTCTATTTTTTTATTTTTTATTTTTACTTATTTCTCATTTTTTTCTTTTTTGGTTGTATTTTATATTTTATATTTTTTTTTATTTTCGAAGAACATGGTTAAGTCGAGTACAAATTATGAATGATGACCAAAATACCGTAACCACTCAGTCTATTTGTTTTCACCATCATCTTTTTTTCTTTTTCCTTTTCTCCTTTTTCATTATTTTTTCTTTCTAATTTTTTTTGTATTTTTTTTCTTCAATTCTTTCTTTATGCCTTTTGCTCTCTTCTATCTCTCTTTCTACTTTTTTATTTTTTTTCTATTTTTGATTCCTTCTTTTTTTATGATAACGAAAATGCCATAAGCGCATATTGATTTATATTCGCCCAACATTTATAATTCAAGGGCTATGTGGATCCTCAGCCATATATATTTTAGTCTCAAAAAAATACAATTAATTCATATACTTTTTTTTTGATTTTTCTTCCAGTGTTCGATGCCTGCATTGGAGCCCCGAATAATATGAATCAGTCGTTATAGAGGTGGCAGCGCTCACAATGGAGTTTTCTCCATAACCAAGGTCGTACCCTCGACCTTTGGTTAAGGGTGGAGGAGCCCCATCCACTGCACCATAACCCATGTTGATTTTAATTCATATATTTACTTTTATGTAAATACCAATGATAAATTGCACATATTGACAACTAAACTATTCAAATATAAATAATCAATTTATTTGAAATATATAGTATGATACAAATAAATTTAAAGTAAAAAAATATAAAATGCAATGACCAAAAAAAGATGAGGAAAAGACTATAAAAAATAAGAAAAATGACAAAAATGATGAACGAAGAATGAAAAAGGGGGAAATAAAAATACAAAAAAAAAGAATTCAAAGAAATAAAATTGAAAAATAAAAAAATAATGAAAAAGAAGAAAGAAAAAAGTGTAAGAAACGAGTAGAAAATAAGTGGAAAAAATGGAAAAGAAAAAAAAATAAATTAAAGAAAAAAATAAAAAAAAAGTAAATTAAATGAAAAAAAAGAAAAAAGAAAAAAAAAAGAAACAAAACAAAGAGATATAAAAGATAGAAAATAATAATAATAAAGGAGTGAGACTATGGATTATATTTAATTGATAAGAGATGTTATGAATTATATAGGCTAAATGGGATAATTAAAAGCTTATATTTATTAACCCATGTAGGTCTTAAGCGGATACGAATGATGAAATAAGAATGAGAAAGGGGAAAGCGAAAAAAAAAGAGAATACAAAGAAAAAAGAAATAAAAAATAAATGAAAAATGAGGAAGAAAAAAAGAAATTATAAGGAATGAGTAAAAAAATAAAAAAAATGAAAAAGAAAAAAAGTAAATTAAAGGAAAAAAGAAAGAAAAAAAGAAGAAGAAAAGAAACTAGAAAAGAAAAAAAATGAAACTTTAAGCATAGGTAGGTGATCTCTGTGTTTAAATAGGCACCCATATTTTACCCATTTTGTCCATATTTGTATGAGCTTTTAAAATGAGTTGAAGTCCATATTTACCCATTTGAAATATGAGTGATCCAGTTCACTAAATATGGGTTAAATGGACTATTTTCACAAATATAAGCTGAAATTACCACCTCTAGTGGTGATACAACAATTAAGAACATGGTAAACCACTCGGTTTTAAAGTGAGGTGCATTTTTATGTTGCTTATCTAGTGTAAAATCAAGAATATAGGATTCTTGTTCCTCATCTTCATACTCTTCCACTATGTTAAATAATTCTATAGACAAGACATCATCTAAACATAATATAGAAAAGTTCTTTGAATGAGGCCCAACCAATCCCACTTTAGATTTACACTATCTTCCACACCCTCACTTTTATTCACCTTCTTAATTTTGGTGTCAAAAGAAAGATGAAAACTGAATGGCTATGATACTTGTGGTGATGGTTGTATCTCCTTAACCTATTTAAGAACTTTAGTTTCTGAGTACTCAAACTTTCTCAAATTGTCAGCAACTTTGTCTGCAACCAGTTGGGGAGTCAACTCCGCATCTTCCTCCTTAGTTGTCTTTGGAGGTTCTTCATTGAGCTCTGTACAATTTCTCAAAGTGATTGAAATTATTTGTTCATTGTCACTTGGAAAATCATCTTGAGGTTTGGTATTATGTACCTGCTGCACTTGCCGTATCTGTATCTCCTTGTTCATTATGGCAATCTGCTGAATCTCTAGAATGGCCCCATACTCTTTATATCTGCTAAATCTACTATTAATTGTGCTTGATCAGCTAAAAGTTTTTTCATCATCTCTTCCAAATTGCTAGTTTTAATCAAGGCCTGGAAACTTTGAATCTGCAGCTGCTGAAACTGTTGTTATTGATTGTTGGTGTATATATAGTACTGCCTTTGATCATAGCCCACAAACATTATTGAATCAGGGTTGACCATGCATATATCTTCTGAATGACCACTATTGCCACAAACCATACACCAACAAAAATCATCATCACTCAAAAACCATCTATCCCAGGCTGTCATGTCAAGAAGTGTGATAACAAAAATTAAAAGGAAATAAAAAGGAAAAAAATAATAAACTATATAAAACTCAATATTTCTAAAATTAAAACAAGATAATTTCCTAATTATATGTCCCCGACAATGGCGCCAAAAACCTTGACAGTGCCGAAGTGCACATGCAAGTGTACGTGGTCTTATCAAGTAGTAAAGTGGCTTAAAAAAAACCCAAGTATCCATCTCTCAGGAACTTCCATTCACTGAGTATCAGATTCTAGTTCAAAAATTGAGAAAAAGTAAACAAAAAAGTTTAAGAATTGTAAACTAAAAAGAAACTAAACTAATGCAAAAAAGTAATGACTTTGGGCAATCAAAGGATAGAAGCCCAGGGTTAAGGCTTAAGAACAATCATACTACATTATTGAACTTCTTTAGTTAAATCACTTATCTTGGTTGTTTATTCATAGGGTTAATCACATGATTATGGTTTCCTAACCTCTAATCCTTTACCTAAGTTGAACCTTACAACTACATCATTGAGTGGGGATGTAATAGTTCACTTAAGTTATTTAAGCTATCATCCTACATGTGAATCAAGTAAGGAATCAAAGTTTATCCCTGTCTAAGATACTAATTTGAATTCCTTATTTCAAAAATAAACACAAGCCATATTTTGCTTATTCCCATATTCTATCGCCCTATTCCCTCTCCCAAGTTCATAAGGTTGATAATTAATGTATTTTAAGGGTCGTAAATCCTTAAAATAGTTATGACAAGAGTAAACAAACAATCAATAATGATAATCAAATCAAACAAACTTAATTCAAAACAAAAATAGTCATGATCTTGGCCTTAACATCGGAAAGGGAGCTTAGCCTCTAATGGAAATATTCATCATCCAATCTCTTGGATTGATGATACAAACCATAAAGAAAACTAAATTAAAGAATGAAAAAACCAAAAAAAAAGTTGTGGTATCCTCTAATATCTTCTAAGGACATCCAAAAGTGATTAAAAATGTTTACCAAGTTGTATTTATAGAAATAGGGTAAGTGCAAACCGTATTGGACAAGGAATCAACATGCAGACCATGGGTGAAATAGAGCATGTGACAGATGTTGTATTCCATAGGAATAGAGAATGCAACATACACGTATCATATGTATACAATATTTTGGGTGCCTTCTAAGTCTTTTTGTGTGTAGCACATTCCAAGATACTATTTCACGCCCTCTCACTCTCCCCAGACATTTCAGGTGTCCAAATTTGTGTCAAGTTGCGTACTGTGATTCCGTGATCCATTCTAAGCCTTTTTGAGTTATTTTCACTTGATTTGAAGCTTGTATATCATTCATAAATCATCATAATCCATTTACCAAGAATCCTATAGAATTAAACATAATAATTTAGAGCTAAAAACAACACAAAATCTATGATGGAGAACTAGAAACACGAGCTAAGAATAGGCTTCATTCAGTTTGATTTCTAACTTATTGTTTTGACTCTTATCTTGATCAAATTAACCCTTTAAAATTAAAAACAAGTTTTTTCACATATAAATACACAATAACAATCTTAGAAACTTATTAAACACATTAGAACCCAACACAATAAACTATACAAACACCTAGTTCAAGCTAGTCATACTAGTTTTCTTGGTTGACTTCTAAATGATCAATTTAAATCAAAACTTGTGTGGAAATACTATTAAACATTTTAAACACATACATCGACACTTAGATACACATTCATATCATTATCACCATATTAATCACATGAATCATCCTCAAAATAAGGCTAAAAAGGCTAGAATAGCAATGCTACAATGCATAAATTGACTACACACCAGGATCTATCTCTTTTAGCATTTGATTATAACAATAGATATCATTCTATCATTTTGATAACCCCTTTTGAGGCATTGTATGGTAGGATATGTAGATCTCATATTGGGTGGTTTAAGCTTGGTGAGGTAGATATATTTGTCCTAGGTATGGTTTATCATGCTATGGAGAAGGTGAAGGTGATTTGGGATAGGCTTAAGGCAGCCCAAAGTCTCCAAAAGTATTATGAGGATGTAAGGCGTAGAGAATTAGAGTTTGAGATTGGGGATAAGATATTTCTAAAGGTATCTCCCATGAAGGGAGTAATGCTGTTTTGGAAAATAGGGAAGCTCAGTCCTAAATATCTTAGTTCGTATGTGGTTTTGAAAAGGGTTGGTAATAGTGCAGATAGATTAGAGTTTCCTTCTAGTTTGAGCTCTGTTCATCTGGTATTTTATGTCTCTATGTTTAGAAAGTATGTGGGTGATCCTTTATTGGTTGTTCCTTTGGAAGGATTGGGTATTTTAGATTCTCTATCTTATGAAGAGATCCCGATTGAGATCTTGGATCGTCAATTTTGTCAATTGTGGACCAATGATGTGGCCTTGGCAAAGGTTCTGTAGAGGAACCATAAGGTGGAAGAGGCTATATACAAAATGGAAGAGGACATGAAGTTCAAGTATCCACATTTGTTTTTTATTCTGGAGATTTGTGCAAAAGGTATGTGTTCTTGATCATATCTTTGTTTTTCAAACTTTGTTAAAGGAAAGGTTGATTTCCTTGCATTTTTGTTTTATTCTTGTTAAAGGTAAGAGTAGAGGCATCTAAGAGGTGTATATCATGCATATACTACTTTGTCCATTATTTAGGGATGAATGATCCTAGTGTGGGAGACAGAAACAATGTGGGTTTTGATCCTTAGATATTTCTTGGGTTTTGGACTCACTGTACATAATACGACTTGTGGTACCACAAGTAATTTAGGGGGGTCATGGTTATATGATTATTAGTATGGTGGTGATAGGTTTATGTCCAAGGTATGAGTGGACAATAGATAGGTTATATGTTAGGGTACGAGTCGTATGGTGGTAACCCATATGGAAATCAGTGTGTTCTTTATCACATTCGGCCTAGGATATGATTTTGGTGGGTACTAATCGTATGGTTTGGTATGATGTGGCTTGGTTGGTTGTATGCTGAACATTATTGGGGTCTAAGATGGGCCCTAGATTTTGAGTAAGGGTATAACTCGTACCCTAGGGAATGAATGAGGAGATGTTGTCGTACCTTCTTGTAGGCATTTTTATAGTTTATGTTTGGGATAATCTAGATATTTCCCCTCTTATCCAGTTAAGGCCCCGCGACTTATATCACTTTTGAGACATTATTTACCCTAATATTCTAGTCTTAAATACTTATAAACTCTCTAAATTCTCTCAAAGGCTATTGGGTCAAATAAGGCTAGGGTTTCATCAATAGGATCAATTCAGGGCTTACAAAGATGATTTCTCTCCATCCTCTTCGTAATCTAAGGCATGTTACTCCTCCCTCATTTTTAGTTCACACTAAAGGCATGTTGTATGAATTATTTAGGCATAATTGTTGTATGGTTTTAGGTTTTCAAATATATGTTGGGGGTTTGGCTGTAATGGTTGGTTATGGTTTTCCTATGTCTTTTACTTATGGTTTTCATATTATAATGATGGTATGAACATTTGATTGCATAGGGATGGTTAATTGGAACATGGTTTTGGCTTTGGAAACACTATGCCCTCAACATGTTTGATAAAATGCCTATGAGAATGCTTTTACTATATTATTGGACTTTTAATGGAACTATTTCTTGGTAAAACTTGGTAATGGAAACCTAATGGTTTAAATAGTTTGGAATGGTTAAATAGTAATGTCTTGGTGGTCATGTTTATGGTTTAATTAAACACCTTGTGGGGTATAAGGAAATCCACAAAGCAAAAATAATAATGAACACCTTTGCGGTGCAAGTGAATCCCCCAAGAAACTAAATAAGATAATCTATGGGTACATGGAATTCCCTTCTTCTCTAAAAGGTTGGCTAAGGACATTTCTTGCAAGCTATAGTTGGTATAACGATGCCACTACTTATAGCCTTGGTTAATAATTAATGGAATAGTGGTTTAGTTGTGTGGTAATGGTTTTAATTGGGCAATAATGGCTGAGTCTGATAGCTAACCATGAAGGTATGAGTTCAATAGACGGACACTAGAAACTCATATTTGCGGACATAAGGATTATTCATGGCGACCAAATATGTTACTTATGGGGTACACAGGAATCTTCTGAGTACACTTGTACATATGTATCATAGAGAGCAAAGTGTACATGGGAATCTATTACTCCTATGGTATCTTTAGTTTGTGCGGCTACACTTATTGGGGCTCGTTCAGTGGTTTACTCTGGACCCATATAGCTCATTGGTGGTTCTAGGATGATGAACCTACACATAAAAAGTTTAATGGTTTTAAAGGCATGCTAAACCCGATTCCCTTTCTTGACATATATATATATGAATGCTTTTGTATGCATATAGTGGTTTACTTCATTTTAATGGTTGGCATTATTTTATCCTTATCCTGAGTACTTCCTAGAATTCACCCATTAACCCATATTTGGGTGGTTGTATCCCCACGTGATGCAGGAATTGCCTATTCTACTTCTCCTGCTTAGTGATAAGATTTAGGATCAGCTACTGGATTGAAGTGATGAGCTTCCATACTCCAGAAGGATCCATTTCATATCATGGATGTTTTTACACACTTTGGTTATTTCATAGATATTACTTTTGGTTATGGTTGGGGGCATGTCCCAACCAGATATTGTTTTACTTTTGGTTAGAGGCTTTGTGGAACTACTATGGGTTGGTATGAATGATATTGGCAGTAGTGTCAGCCTTAGTATTGGCATTGGTATTGGGGCTGATACCGTGTGACAGAATTTATGATTGTTCCATTCTTTCATGTTATGTTATGGATAGGAACTTGGTTATTATATTTGTTTGGTTGTGGTTATTATTTGGGTGTTTGATGGTTGGAATTGTTTGGGTTGGTCACGGTCATGGACCTATAGTAGAGTTTGGATTTGAAAACATATGTTATCTTGTTATATTCTAGAAATTCAGCAAATTAAAGGCATGTGTTTGGAGGTTGGGTTGGGTAAAGGGGGTGATCTTTGGTCATGGTCAGTCTTACGATGCCCATTACGACAAGGCCCTGGTTCGGGTCATGTCACCTAGTTAGAATTTTATTTTATTGTGATTCTTATTTGGTGGTTTGAGTAATTATAACTTGATTTTATAATTTCTTTCTCATAGTTAGGTGAGGTTGATTGTTTTCCCTCTTGGTTATTTGTGTTAGATTGACTCGGGAATATATTGTGGTATCGAAGGTAAGTTGACCTTTTATGGTTCTATATGGTTCTATAGTTATCAATTTAGTTATATTGTTCGTTCTTGAGTTGATACTCTTAGACTTACCTCCTGTGTACGAAAGTTTTGCTTTGGCTATCTTTTTTTATATAGCCCATTCTTTAGCTTGGCCAGTTTGGAGTTCGTTCTTTGTTTGTGGGTTTTTCATCACCTGATAGTGATATTGATAATAAGATTGAGATATCTTGGATTCATCTCTTAAATTTATTGGATTTGTCTTCTTATGATTGGTTGCCTTTGTTATTAATGTGGAGATTTGATGCTCCGTTTTCACCGTAATGCAATTCTTGTATTCCTGGAGCTAGGGAAATATAGGAAAGAGGCCTTTTCTATGATCGCTTCTTAAGTTGGCAAATAAAAAATTCTTTGTCTTGAGTTGTTTGACTTTCTAGCGGTGATCTTGAAATTGACCTTGGTTTCGAGAATGATATTTTTTTATTGGACGATGTGATTCATGGATGGGTTGAGTGGTGATTTTCCATCTTGTGAGGATTTAGAATCCCTATCTCAAAGCTTGTTTTGCCTAATGAAGCTTGGTGGAGTGTTCCTCCTTAATGATATAAGCCTATGGCTATTTTTGCCGAATTGGAGTATTAGATTGGTTAGTTTATGGCTTGAGTTACATTTCTAGGAGTTACTAGAGTTTTTCCATTGCTAGTGTAGTTTACAGCCTTGGGGGGTCCTAGAGTATGTTTTGGCAATTTATTCCCTCCCACGAATATGGAGTTGATTTCTTATATTTGCGGCTGGTGATTTATCCTATTTTGCAATTCTGATCTTCAACTATGTTTCAATTATTGTTTGTCATGATCTGGTATAAATATGCCTAAGTCTGACAGTATGGTTGATGTGAGTATTTGACCTTAGTTTGGAATTGTTGGCTCAATTTTGGATTTGACGCCTTAGGTGGTAGTGTGAAAGTTATAATAGATTTGGAGCATTAGTGCCTACTCCGCAGTAACCTACTCAGTCTTCTCAACTTCAATTAGATTATTATTGATAAGTGCTTAGATGATAGCCGATGAACCCGGTATTGGTTCTATCTGTGTCGGCCTCGAGTCTTCAGTCTACTTTGAGAAATTAGGATGATATACTCAGTGGGAGTAGTATGCTTGAGTTGGATTCAGTATGGTTTTATTCTCAATTGATGGGACATCCTGGGGTGGATCATTTAGTGATAAGTAGTTATCCCTTGATCTTCTGGGTTTTAGGCCTTTTTACCATCTAGACTAGTTGTTGCATTGGCGTAGATTTTTTCCTTGATTATCTCTATTTGTGTTCTCAGATAGCTCTTTATTAGCTTATTCTCATAGTTGTCATATGGTCTTTTAGCGAATTAGTTTCAGTTTTTTGAGTTGTATATGATGGGATTACACAAGCAGGACTCAGGTAATTTTCCTCCTGGTTTGGAGTGGATAATAGGTGTGAAATAAGTAAAAGAAGGTTATCTTTGGATTCAGAGTCGGTGGTAAGACTCATGATTTGGGTTGTTTGTCTTGGATAACCCTTTGTTGGTTTATGCAGATATCAAGATGGTATCAGTGTATTGTGGTTCAAATTTTTGTGTATCAGCCTTTTTCAATCCAGTTGAAGTCTAGCAAGTGGTTTAGATTGAGTTTTCATTATTTGGAAGTGAAGTGAGAGAGTTAGTAGAAAAAAGGTGTTACCTATGGCAAGATTCCTCAAAACTTTTCACTCTTCATTGAGATTATCTAAGAAGTCATGCATGGAGCATACGGGCCTAGTATCTCGTATTTTTAAGCTTATGAGGTTTTTTTATTCGTTGACTTTTGGGGACAAAACTTCTTTTTGTAGTGGATATTCTAATGACCCTTTTGATCATTTCATATATTTCCATATATTTTCGCCATAAGGGCTTTCTATAGCTGCCCAAAGTCATTTATGAATTGTTGGAACTGACACTTCGATTATCGAGTGGTTCATTTGTTTTTTAGAGCCAATTCTCTCATTGGCAGTCTTTGCTGGTTCCAAATAGCCATCGAGGAAAAAATTTAGTAAAACAATCTTGGATACAAATTCCGACTACACCAACAACTTCGGAATATCAATTTTAGGCTAGGTAGGCCTTTGGTTTTGGTCCCAATGCACCCGATCTCATTTTGACCTATTGGATGAAAAGTTTGAAAAAATGGTAATTGAGTTGTAAGACCCACATTTGGTTGAAACAACCTCGAATGGAAAATCTGTCTTTGCTATTGCGTTCGGAACGTCGAATTTAGACTTCAATATCGCGATTTTGGTTATTTTCTTTCAACCTTGAAAGCTAAAAACCCTAAATAGGTATGATCACTCAAAATTAGGTCTTTTTGGTGATTTAGGAGCTTGATTAACATCTTTTATCATTTTTATCACCTAAATTAAGGTAAAATTTCATCACCTTCTTGATGAATTTCATGCTTTTTGACCCAAAACCCCAAATTCACTTAGGGCTTGATTTTATCCCAAAGTTTGCTTGGTTTTCATCCATTTTTTAGGGTTTTGATTACATGATCTTGATACCATGTTGAGTTGGCCTCGAAAATGTATTTTTTTGTAAGTGAGACCCATTTAGGGTTTTTGGGGTCATTTTTAAATTCGAAGCACAATAGTACAATATGGGTATCGTTATTCTCGTATTGATTGGTAGATTATGATTTTTATAGTGTTATAGCATTTTTAGGATTGTGAAATGAAGATAGTCTTTTGTTTAATGACGTAAGGATTTGCAGTTCGTCTTTGAGGTAGGCTTCTTTCTACTCTTCTCCATACGATGATGTCTGTTATATATTGCATGTGAGTGTGAATGTTAAGTTTGATTATGGGTAAAATGACTTAGTATTGAATATTGAAGTTTAGGGATTAGATGAGGGTTTTGACCCATAATTTGAAATGCTTAATATCCTTTCTGGATCCTATTGCCTCATCCCAAGATTGCACTAACTTGTAGCATGGTTACAATATGATGCTAGGTTTGGGATGTGGTTTAAGCATTGGAATCTTGGTTAGTATGATTAACCTTAGTTGGGCTGGTCTAATAATCTTTAAAATATTAATTGCATTGAGTTTACGTAAATGCCCTTGTTTTTAGACAAAATTCCTATTTTAGGATTGGTTATGGGTTTGTTGATATTGAGAAGTTGAACTAGATACCTTAGCTTTGTTTGGGGTATAAATTGCCAAAATATGGACATTGAGGATAACAAGAGGGTTCTTCCAGCCTACCTTAGGCCAAGACTTGTTTTAGCCCTTCTAGAATTAGTTGTGGATATTAGGCCGACTATTGAGCCTTTAGAATAATTTTACTTTGTGGCTTGATAAATTGTGATTACTTTCCCCAAATTATGATTAATGGCCTACAGAGATGATATTCCTCTTAGATATGATATTAGGCACTTAGAGAAGCAATTTCCTCGTAGATATTATAATTGGCATATAGAGATGATATTTCTCTTAGATAGAACGTTGGTCCTTTAGAGATGTTATCTCCCCCTTAGATATGATAATTGACATATAGATATGATATTCCTCATTGTTATGAGTTATGCTTCATTGATGCATTATGCCTTCTAGATGTGATATTTCTCCTATGTATGAGACGATTATAGAAATGCTTTATTGCTTGTAAAGATATTAGGACTAATCATTATCCTATGACTTATAAATATGAAATAATGTATGAATATTATTTTATATGGGTTTGGGATATGTATGTGAGCCAAAGGTAGTGATTATGATGCCGTAATTATTTCGAACACATTATTGGGCCCAAGGTTGTGTTATGATATAAGTTGACCATCTTGAAAGTGTCTATCCTTTTAAAGGACATGATTGTAGTTTATTGTTATATTAATGCTTATGGTTACATTCTATGAATATTGGTAATGGAATACATAGATTTGGTACATTGATGATTGTTGCATCGATGATTTATATGATTCTGATTAGATAATAATAATATTATTGTTGTCACTACCTAAAGGCAAAGCCCACTTTCTACCTGAATAATGGATTTCTTCATAATAATAAATTCCATTAGTAATGAATAATTTACATGTAAAATAGGTTAATAATTATGTTTTAAAGACTTGACCAAGATAAGTTTCAATCTATGTTTTGATACAACTAATTACTTTGGTTGTGAAAGATTTCGACCCTTTCTACACTTTGTAATGATTTAGTCCCAAAGTTTACTTCGGGCAACAAACATACATAATTACACTATTTTATCCACCACTTGAGCTCGTGCACCTATCATTTCTAGATACATATCTCTCTGGTATAGGGCGGAAGAAAATGTTAGATTAATAGTAAAAATTCTGAGTAAAACCCGATATAATATTCATGGTATGAATATATGCCTATTGATAATGTGATATTGATGATGAATAATGAATTTTATATATATATATATATATATATATATATGCTCTATATTGCTTCCCTTTTCATGTTTATTCACTTTAGCTATCGTGGAGCTTGTTATTTAGTTTAGCCCTCGTGGGGCTTGCACTTTAATTTAGCCCTCATGGGGCTCTCTCTCCATTATTGACATTGGTTTGGATATTATGATGATATGTGGATACCAAGCAAGGCCAGAAGATATTATGATGATGTGATGATGTCCAGCAAGGTCGAAGGATATTATAATGATATGATAATACCCGGAAAGGATGGAGGATATTATGATTATGTGATGATACCTGGCAGGGACGGATGATGTAATGATGATGATATTAGTACCGGATAAGGCCGGATGATGATTATATTGAAGTGCCTATGTGTACATCTATCGATTCGAGTTTGGCTATCTCTATGTATGACGCTTATATATATATACCTGGCAAGGCAAGAGTATGGTTATGGTGATGATGGTTATTAGGACAATAGTTATGATAGTGATTGTTTTGACATTGATATTATGATATCATAGATTCTGTTGCATTCATACTTTTATGCACATCGCCTATCACCAGTATGTTCCTATATCTATCATCTCGTATAGGAGAGTTGCATAGATATGGGTGATGATTATGCCTTGTGGTGTGTTTTATGCTGGTTGAACCTTTTGAGACTAGCGCGGTGGGGATACATATAGGATTGGTTAGGTATTTGGTTGTTCAGAATAGCTGGTTACTCGCATTGTTATTAACATTGTTATTATCATTGTTATGGCTTATTTATGACCGACTGGTCGTTGATTCGGTATCGAGATTTAAGGTATGCTTCTGGACTATCCTATATTATGATTTCAGTATTATGCATGATTAATTCATGATGATACTAAGTGGATTAGAAATGCAGAGTTGTTAGTACTAAGTCCTGATAGCATTATACTGAGGCCTTAAATGAAAATATGCTAATCTAGACTATACTTTGAGTTGGCCTTATATCTATAAATATATATATCTAGCTATATGTAGTTATGGTATTATTGTATATCCCTTCCTTCCTTTTTTGATATTGTATGTTCATTCCTTGGCCTTATATATAGCTATATGATCTTCCTTCATCCTTCATTCATATATTGGTCAGGGATATACGGTATAGTGTTGAAATTTCTAAGTGTGGCTGAAATAGGATTGTTCATCCTTGATACTTTCATAGCCTTATTATGTTAGTCTCTTGGACAAGAATAGGATAGGGTATCCTCACTATCTCATTGGCTATTTTATGTGGTTGTTGAACACTTGGGTGTAGTTTCTATTCTATTTATGTGTTATATATATTTGCTTTATATTTGGATCTCAATTTGCAGTTGCCTAATGAGTACCATTTGTTTGGTACTTATACTACGCTTCTGCAGGCTATAGAGCATAGTACAGGTTATAATGGTTATTATGTGTGTGGTGCGAAGTAGCCATGGTTTGGATACTTAGAGTGAGCTCCTGATGTTTTTAGTACTACTTACCTACCTCTTATATATTAGACTAGTCTCAAGGTTGTATTCGAAAATAAGTTGTATCAGTGTAATTTATTCCATCTAATTCACTCTTGTACTCTTGTTATATTAGCAGTTTTTGTACTGATACCACTGGGTTTTGGGACTTTATTATGTATATGTCTCTCTTACTTCACCTATACTGCATTCCTTTCTATATATACATTTGGGTAGTCTATTAATAGCCATTCCGAACTATGGGTCTGGCTTACTTACTGGTGGACTATAGTAGGCGCCATAATGACCTAAGTAATTGGGCCGTGACAGTTACTTTACTACTTTGTTTTGTTTACAAATTTTTATAACTTACAAATTCTTTTGGTTACATAACACTTGATTAATCTTATTGGTAACCTACGCTTAGATAGTTTTTAACAAAATTCTCTGAGGGATTAATATTCAGCTTTTTCTAAGACCAATATATTACTGTGGTAGATCACATACACTTCTGTGTGCACTTGGGCGCAACTTAAGGCATGGCCATGCAGCTATCCCCAAATCCAAAATCAAACATTTCCTTGTTATTCCAAACCAGTTATCTACAATGATCTGCATAACATAACATCTGAGTCATGTCCACATCACATTGACCCCAAAGGATTGCAGCGGATCTACTAAAAATCCATACTGAAAAGCATAATAATAAGCCTATAAGGTGGTACCTAGAAAAAAAATACTGATGAAAAAAGCCTACAATATATAGCAAAAGATAGAACTAGTTTGGATGACTCTCAAAACTGACAACAGGGAATTCAAAGAACAAATTTATTACAACCCAAAATCTTGATGACTTAATTTTGGTAGGTTTCACACATTTTAAAGCAATTTATGAGTTAAAAATGATAAGGAATGTTAACAGAACTATTAAGAAGTTTTTTCGACTTTAGAAATGAGTTTCAAGATATTTTAGGTCTCTAAAATAGTAAGGGTCCATGATTAGGGTGTGCCACAGAGGTAAGACACAACCTAAATGTGAAACTAGTGGCTTGGCATAATAAGGGCGTACCAGGCCTACTGGTTGTTGTGTTAAGTGTGTTCCATGACATTGGTGTGACACAATAAGAGAAACCTACACCCATGGTCGTAGCAATGCCAAATTTGTTTCCTCTTCATTTTTAGGGTAATTTGTTCTTTTACCTCCTAATTTATCCTACAACTAGTACTAATGAGATTCATCCCCTCATAAGTCACAATCACACCATTTCTCTCCCCCTACGCTCTAAAGAACACCCAAGAAGGTTTGTTTTAAAAAATTCAAACTTCCAAGGCTCCAATTCGAGTTTTCTTCAAGAAATTTACTAAGTTCAGGTATGTAGGGTTTGAGAAAAGATTATCTTCAGTCCTTGTGCCCAAAAGTTATGTTTTTACATGAATTTTAAGGATTTAATAGCTAGGGTTATGCATATTTTTTATTCAATTGAAATTATGATATTCCCATGTGATTTAAAGTTCATTTAGCACAATAATTCATATTTTACCCACGTTCTTACTCACGAAATTGATATTATGAATTGAGTTTAAGCATTTTGACATGAAGTTCCATGAGTTGTTAAATATACCCGACTTTCATCATGATTCAATTAATTTTTGAGATATTCAGACTTACTATATCAAATTTTAGTTTATTTTATCTTGATTATAAATCTCAATTTTTATCTTATGATCTCATACATGATATGTAATTCACACAGTCATGATTTAGTAACAGAAGCATGATTGGTTTTTACATTTATATACCCATTTACTTAATTTAAGGTGAATTTCATATATTATGAGCATCAGTGTATTTTTAGAGTAGTATTTATCATCAAGGAGATATGGGTTTGACACATTAGTTTCTAGAAACGGCGTGTCATTTTACGTTAAAAAGGCCTCAACATAGAGTGTCTCTCTTGCTCAAATGTGCTTGATTTAGTGATTACTCCTATTCAGGTTCAATGCCGATAGCAAGGTATAGAGCATCCCTCCTCAGTGTTGGTCAGATATTGGAAACATGTTGCTCACATGATTTATGCCAGTTATAAAAATCTCCCACATTAAAGATAAATTTTTGAAATAGAAAGTAATTGTATTGACTTACAAACTTTATTCAGGTGTTGTTGTATGACTTATTCTTATATTGATTAAGTTTTCAATTTCTTTCATAATCATGTTGAGTCTATTTACACTTAGTATGCTTATTTTATGATTATGATTAGCATTAGTTTTACTATTTGCAGTCACCCCCACATACTCAGTATATTCCAAAGGTAGTAACCACATATATATCTGTGTGGATACATTATTTCATAATGTAGGTTCTGATGTTCATCCTCAATAGCGATTGGCCATGATCACTATCTCTTGCATCCCGCTAGTTGGTGAGTCCTTGTATTTTGAGTGATAAGTCTATGATTTTCTTTAGATGCTTAGATACTATTAATTCAGACTTAATAATTTTAGTTTAGGTGAGCTGGGGTCAGTCCTAGTGGCTCTACAGTAGACTTAAAGGCTTATCAAGACTAGTCAGTTGGTTTACTTTTCCTTTAGATTTTGGTAATTGTCAATTGTTATTGATTCACAATGTTTAGTTGAGATTGTTTACTCCTTTAAATTTCAAATCTTTAATACAAGTTTTCACTCATGTTTTAAATGTATTATTCACATTTCAGTGTTGAGTAGACTCATGGGTTAACTTTGGGGCCACTTTTAGACCTAAGCACCGTATGACGTCTAGTAGGTAGCCTTGAGTTGTTACAAACTTCATATCAAATACAAATGTTAAAGAGTCCTTGGGACTCTGACAAGTTGTGTTACGTAGAGTCCTGATCATAAGAGTGAAGCATGACACACTTTTGAGTGAGGGGCTATGAGATGTATCAGGAACAATCTTTCTTTCATGATCTCTATTGTGCTCGAAAATTAGCTCTATCTGTTATAAATGGTGCTTTCACATGATAGAGAATGCCTACTCATAGAGCTTACACCCACAGATGTGGGGACCTACCTACCCCACAACTACCTATAGTTTGACCAAGAACATCTCTTATGCTGAGTTTTGGGCTGCCCTTTAGGTGTTAGCTCAAGTTAGGACTGTTCTAGGAAATTAGCCTGCAGAAGTCCCAATTCCACAATATGGTAACTTAGTTGCATCTAGAGTTTGAGAATTCATGAGAATGAATCCCCTAAGTTATTCTGGTCAAATATGAATAAGGATCCATAGTTTTTCATTGGTGAGATAAAGAAAATTACTTAGATTATGCATGTAGTAGAATTGGCATCCTATCAGTAGAAGTTTGTTGCTGATGACAGGGATACCATATAGAAGGAAGGAAGGGGTGAAAATTTAGATCCAATAAGTTGAAATGTATATTAGATGGCTTTTCTATGTAGGTTTTTTCATTGTGAGATGAGGGAGACTAGAGTGGGGGATTTCATGAAACTCAAGCAGGGTTCTATGTCAGTGAAAGAATACTATCTCAAGTTTACCCATCTATCTAAGTATGCACCAAAGTTGTTGCCAAATTCCAGGGCTCATATGAGTAAATTTGTCTTTAGATTGTCTAACTTGGTGGTCAAAGAGTGTAGGATTTCCAGGTTGATTGGGGATATGTACATTGCTCAATTTATGACTCATGCTCAGTAGATTCAGGCTAAAAATTGAATGATAAAGAAATAAATACTAAGAGGTCTAGGACCGAATAGTTTGATTATGGTCAATATAAGTCAGGAGAGGGAAATCATTCAATATTTTAGTTATTTTCCAACATCTGCACTGTCTTCAGGCATTCCCCTCTCACCTATGACTAAGCAGGAATAATAGGGTAGGGAACTGACTTCTATATTTTAGGGTAGCATTTTTCTGGGTAGAACAAATCTAACATGCAAAAGTGTAGTAGAAATCATTCAAGTGACTGAAGGATAGGCAGAGATGGTTATTGTGGTTATGGTAAACCAGGCCATAGGATCAAGAAATTCCCTTTGACTATGAAGGGAAATAAAGATGTTCGCCCTTATGGTAAATCCATTACTTTAGTAGCTAATTCAGGTTTCCAAGTTCCACAGTAGGGCGCATCATCCAGTATCGGTGGCGGTCAGCATTAGAACTAATTTTATTCTTGATTGCACTCATCACACCCAATGATTTATGGGCAAGGCGATCGTTGTAAAATATATTAACCCAACTTGAGTTGGGGTTGAATCTACAAGGATTGTAACTATTGTTCAAATCCTATGCTTGTTGAAATCTACTAATTATATACCCGTTATGTAAATACAATAAAAACATATATTAAAATTAGGGGTATGGTTTGAATAGTTATTTTAATAGAATCTATTCAAACTATAAATTAAAAGCTACAAATGTAGATAAGATTCAAATAGGAGAAGAGTCTTGGGATTATGTTTTCCTAGGTATAAATAATACATTGATTCATGATAATCAAATGCAAATTATAGTCAATGACTATATGGTTAGACTAGAATAGAGGTTTTGATGCAAGTTGAAATACCATGAGTTCTTAACCCTTCAAAATTTCCTGAGTATCGAATCTTTTAATCGTCATACAACTCACACCTTGACTCATATAGTGTGGGTACAATCAAGGGATCCTAGTCATTAGGAGTTTAGAGAATAGTGGTGGGGTTTTTGGTATGGTTATGGTTTTGTATGTATGGGTCATATGGTTGGTGATGGGTTGGTCCTTCATTTAATCTGAAACTTATTAACTTTACTTGGCTCTGAGTATGAGTGTCTTACTAAGAGTCATGAGGATAGGATACGAGTTGTAAGGTATAGTCGTATGTTGTCTAGTATCGATCCTCTTGAATATTACTTAGAGTATAACTCACACCATACTTGTTGTATAGTGAAGGTACAATTTGGGAAAGGGGGTCATATGGTTGATAGTGTGTGATGACTAATAATCTGTCTAAGGTACGAGTGGTGGGTACCACTCATATGTTATGGGTATTGTTTAGGAGGGGCTAGTAGTATCCTCTTGCGGTGATTCTTACAATCTAATTTGGGGGTATTCTGGACATTTCACCTCTTAATCTCTCTTGGCCCCACGACAAAGACACCTTTGGAGGCTTTCTTAGCCTATTATTATCATCAAAACACTCCTAAATTACTCTCAAATCTCTCTCAAGGCTCTTGATTCAAGAAAGTCTAGGGTTTCTTCAACACAATTAATTCAGGGATTACACAGGTGGTTTCTCTCCATATCTTTGATATCCAAGGCATGTTACTCTTCTCTCATTGTTAGTTCAACTGAAAGCATGTTTTAATGAATTGTTTCATGGAATTATTATGGTATTGTTTTATTTTGAAATAGATGTTGGGGTTTTTGGTTGTTATTGGTTGGATAGTGCTTTTCCTATGTTTTACTTATGGTTTTGATGTTATATTTATGGTTGGAACATGTGATTGCATGAAAAAGGTTAATTGATACTTGGTTTTGGTTTTTGGAAATTATATATACTCAACATATTTATTAAAATGCCAATGAGAGTGATTTTGTCACATAGTCTGACTAATATTGAACCTTTGCATTATCTAATAGGTAATGGAACTTCAATTGGTTTGTTTGGTCTTAAGTTGTTCGAAAAGGCCTTGATGCCCATGGTAATGGTTTAGTAAAAAACTTTGGAGTCAACTTGGTTTAATGGATTTGGTATGGCTTAAAAGGATAGACTTACAAGCTCTAATTTTGGTATGATGATATCAACGATTAATGCCTAAATAATAGAATCCTTGAAAAATTATTGGACTGTGTAAATGGTTTTAATTGGGCTTAAAAGGGGTTGAGTATTCGAGCCGTGGAAGGTGGGGTCCCAGGGGGATTACCATTTGCCAATTTGAGGGTGGTCTTGGTGACCCGTACGCATTATGTCACACTATTTATTGGGGGATGTACTATTCATTTTAGGTTAAATTTTTTGGCCATGCAATTAACTTGCACTGGGGCCCTTTCAGCGGAGGGAGATGAACCCATGTAGCCCATAGGTGGTGTTAGGACGGTCGAGCTATACAACCTAGGTTAAAGATTTTAAATACATGCTAAACTTGATTCCCTTCCCCAGTATGATATATATATATATATATATATATATGTATATGATTGCATATAATTAATTATCTACTTAGTTTTGAATAGTGTAATTATTTTTATCCTTTCCTGAGTACATGCTGGCGTTCACCCTCTAACTCATCTTCGGGAGATGTATCTCTATACAATGTAGGAACAGGCCATACTACTTCTCCTATTTAGTGTCTTAGATTCTGGGATAGGTTCGTGTCGAATTAAAGTGGTGAAGTGGTGAACTTCCTACTTTGAAAGTTTCCATTTCATGTTATAGTCTTCTTTACATACTTTTGTTAGTTGTAAGACTTTGGTTTTGGCTATGGTCGGGGACATGTCTTGATCAGATATTATTTTGATTTTGGATAGAGGCTTTAAGAGACTACTTTAGGTTGGCATAGGCACTGTCCCTAAGGTGTCAGATTTGTCACTGGTATTGGTGTTAGGGCTGGCACTATTTGACTGTATTTGATTTATGATTGTTCTATTCTATCTAGTTATACACACACACACACACATATATATATATAAATATATTTGAAATTCATTAGACTTATTGTGTAGGGCGATAATGGTTTGGGGTGGGGGTGCTCTCCCATCTCGGGCGGGACTTGAAAAACTTGATATGGCTAGTCCCTAATTTGGTTCATATTATACTCGTATTAGAGCACTAGGTTCATGGTCACTTGGGATTCTACAAAGTTGTGTCAAGTAGAGTCACTTTTAAGGGTGTGCAGTGTGCCACACTTATAAAGGAGATACTACAAGACAGTTAGGAATGTGAAACACTCTAGGTTTTGATCCTTGGAAATTTCCTGAGTTTTTGGCTTCTGTAAATCATATGACTTAGGGTACTTCTTTTATGCTATGGTACGGTTTGGATGGTCTTTGTCATATGGTAACTAGTATAGATTAGTTGGTTTCTTTATTATGTATAGTTGGATCATACTAGTCGTACCTTAGGGTACTAATGACAAGATGTCAATCGTATATTGCCCTAAGTTTAGCCTAGGTGAATCTATTCTGCCTAAGGTACGGTATCATGGTATTAGTCGTATGGTTGGGTGCATTTTGGCCTTGGTGGTCGTATGTTGGATAGTGTTGGGGTCCAAGGTGAGGCCTAGGGTAAAATATAGGGCTACCACTCGTACCCTAGGGTACAATTTAGGTAGGGTAGTCGTATGCTCTGGTAGGAATTTTATGCCGTTTAAGTTTTGGATAATTTGGACATTTCCCCTTTTAACCTCCTAAGGCCCTATGACTATATCTCTCATGGGACATTATTTACCCTAATATTCTAATTTTAAGCACTTATAAACTCTCTCCAATCCTCTCAAAGGATCTTTGGTCAAGGAAGGCTCGGGTTTCATCAATAGGATCAATTTGGGACTTACAAGGGTGATTTTTCTCCATCATCTTCGTAATCTAAGGCATGTTACTCCACCCTTATTTTTAATTCCAAATAAAGGCATATTTTATGGATTGTTTTCTTGGCGTGATTGTTGTATGGTTTAGGGTTTTCAAATATATGTTGGGGTTTATGTTATAAGTGTTGGTTATGGTTTTATCATGCCTTTTACTTATGGTTTTCATATTATAATGATGGTTTGAACATTTGTTTGCATGGGAATAGTTAAGTGGTACTTGGTTTTGGCTTTGTAAACACTATGCCCACAACATGTTTGATAAAATACCTATGAGAATGCTTTTACTATTAGGTTGAACTTTAATGGAACTATTGCATGGTACAACTTGGTGATGGAACCCTAAATAGAATATATGGTTTAAATGGTATGAAATAGTAAAATAGTAAGGTCTTGATGGTCATGGTTATTGTTTAATTTAACATCCTTGTGGGGTACAAGGAAATCCCCCAATCAAACATAATAATGAACATCTTATGGGGTACATAGGAATCCCTCAAGCAACTAAATAATGTAATTTATAGGTACATAAGAATCCCTTCTTCTCTAAAAGGTTGGCTAAGGAATTTACTTGCAATCTATTGTCAGTATAACGATACCACTTCTTATGGCCTTGGTTAATACTAAATGGAAATGGTGGTTTGGTTGTGTGATAAGGGTTTTATTTGGGCAATAATGGCAGGTATGATAGTTAACCATGAAGGTGTGAGTCTAATGGATGGACACTGGAAACTCATGTTTTCCGACATGAGAATTGGTCATGATGACCCTATACAATACTTATGGGGTACACAAGATTCCCTAAAGTTACACTTGTATATATGTATCATGGAGAGCAAAGGGTACTCGAGAATCCCATACTCCTATGGTATCTCCAATTCATGCGGTTACACATATCAGGGCCTGTATAGGGGTTAACACTAGACCCATATAGCCCATGGGTGGTTCTAGGACAGTTAAGCTACACATACCCAGGATAATGGTTTTAAAGGCTTACTAAGCCCGGTTCTCTTTCCCAGTGTGGATTGTATATATATATATATGGTTGTGAATGCATATGATTGTTTACTTGGTTTAAAAGGTTGGAATTATTTTATCCTTATCCTAAGTACTTGCTTGAGTTCAACTGCTAACCCATCTTCGGGCCCTGTATCCCCACGTGATATAGAAATTAGTCATTCTATTCTTCTTGCTTAGTGATTGGATTCAAGATTAGATATTAGATTGAAGTGGTGAGCTTCCATACTCTGGAAGGCTCTATTTCATATCATGGATATCTCTACATACTTTGGTCATTTTATAGACTATGGTTTTGGCTATGGTCGAGGGTATGTCCCGACCGAATATTGTTTTACTTTCGGTTAATGGCTTTGTGGAACTACTACGAGATGGTATGGGCGGTGTTGATAGTGGTGTCATCCTTAGTATTGGTATTGGTTTTGGGCTGATACTGTTTGACTGTATTTATGATTATTACATCCTATTATGTTATGTTATGGACATGAACTTGGTTATTATATAGGTTTGGTTATGGTTGTTGGTTGATATTGGATGGTTAGACTTGCTTGGGTTAGTCATGTTCATGGAACTGTCCCAAAGTCTGGAATTATACAAAATGCTATCTTGTTATATGCTCGAAATTCATCTGACTCGGGGTTTGCATTTGGTGGTTGGGTTGTGGGGGTTGTCTCCAGTCCTGGCTGGACTTGAGATGCCCGTTATGATAAGGCCCTGGTTTGGGTCATGCCAAGTTGGTATCAGAGCCCTAGGTTCATGGTTAATTGGGAGTCCCCATAGTTGTGTCGAGTAGAGTCTCTTTTAGGGGTGTGTAGTGTGCCACACTTATAAGGGGGAGGCTACAAGGCATTTAGGAATGTTTCGTATTCTAGCATTCTGGTTTCTAGCTTTAGAGTCTAAGGTCTTAGATTCTTTTGATTTTTGTTTGCTCATTTTTCAGATCATGCCTCGACGATATGAAGCTCACGAAAACTCTTCTATCCCAACTAGGGATAATATTGATGGGACACATTTTACTCAGGGGATCCATGCTTGATTTAGAGGTCTAGTTCTTGATTATTTTAGAGTTCCACTGGTTCTTTCTAGTCCTCTTTTGTGTGACGTGATGAATGCAAAGTTTTGTTAGTCGATTCATGTGATTGCTCAGTTGGTAGCTTCTCATGCTGAACATGGTGTATCTGGTACTCCATCTTCTGAGTTGTCCAGTTCTTCAGTTGAGTCCTCACATTTTTACTAGTGTTAAGGTAGAGAAGGATCCTTAGGGTTTCTAAATGAAATGGAAAAGGTCTTTAGCGTGATGCAAGCTATGAATGTTGATGGGGTGAATTTTGCTGCCTTTCAGCTAAAGTATATGTCGTACCTATGGTAGGAGGAATGGGATAGGGAAAAGGGTGATGTTGATGAGTCATCTTTGTGGGAGACTTTCTCTAATGAATTTCTAAATCGCTTCTTTCCTCAAGTGCTTAGGGAAGCAAAAGCGGAGGGATTTGTTAATCTGAAATAAGGGAAAATGTTGTTCAAGGAATATTCCTTGAAATTTCACCAGTTGTCTAGGTGTGCTCCGAAAATGTGTCTGATATGAGGACCAGGATAAGGAAGTTTGCTTTAGGACTGTCTCATGAGTTGATCCTTGAAAGAAAGACTCCCTTACTGGTAAAGGACATGCATATTTCTAGGTTAGTTATTCATATGCAACAGGTGGAGGAGGAAAAGAGGAAGCAGGTTGAGGTAGGGGAAAAACAGGGTAAAATGTTCCAGTTCTCGAAGAAAGGTGATCAACAACAAAGTTTTAGGGATGGTGGTAAGTGGCCAAAAAAGAAGTAGGGGAGTTCTGGTTCTTTCTTCACAGTTAGTGCTCACTACCTGAAGACTTCAAGTGATAGGCGTTTGTAGGGTACCAAAAAATTTAGGGCATAGGGAGCCCATTCTTAGGCGAGTGGGGCTCAGTCAGCCTTATCATATCCTCTTTGTAGGTTCTGCGATCGGTTACATCAGGGTTTCTATGATGAGGGGAAGGATAGGTTCTTCAAATGTGGTTAGCTAGTCCATATGCTTGAACCTCGTTAGTAAGGTCACATAAGGGGAAGAATAATGTTTTGGTTTTCTCTTCACCTGCTCCTTGATAAAGCTCACCTATACTATGCAATTTGGTAGAGTACGGTCATTGTCAATATCTTAAATTTTTTTGAAGTCGAATCCACAGGAAGTGAAGTAATATTCTAGTTTTATGGGTCTTAACAATTATCAAGAAAACACCCAAAGTTCAAATAAAGTAAAAAAGCATGATTTAAAATGGGGGGTTTGGTTTTGAGAGTGTGCGTGTCAATAGTAACTTACTTCCACAATCTACACAACAATTGTAATTTAACTTCAATATAAAGAGAATCTTGGGATTATGTCTACCTGTGGGAAAATTAGGTATGGGTATGTGTAGATTTTGTGTACATTCTAGTCGTAAACAATATGGTAGGCTAGGTCTAGGATCCTTCAGGCTAGCTTGTCACCAAAATCTCAATAATTTAACCTACTGAACCTTTCGGATACCAAATAAATGCTTTAACTATATTCATCAAGTACCTCAATTGGTTATCCCTATTACTAGCAAGATACCCAAGATGTAGTCAACTTCATACTCACTATTATATTTAAGATAGTGAGCATTAGTAAACTCCCTCATTCAAGGATGATACGGGTTCCAAAATTTCACCCAAACCCCCTCTTTCAAGGATGGTTTAACCTTTTAAGAGTTTAGGGTTTTCACCCACAAACCAATTTTGAGTATTTGGGGTTTTCACCCATAAATCCCAACCAATATAATCTAGCGATAGTAGAACCCTTTATCAACTAATTAGTATATACGCAAATACATCACAACCCACAACTATTTTCACCTTATTTAAACATAATCCCAACACTAAAAGATTTAGATATGTATGAAGAAAAGAGAGAAACATATACCAAAAGGATTGTTCAAGGCATCCGTTCTTCACAAATTCCAAAATCCAAATTTGCAAATCATTTTACAATTCTAGCCCAATTTAGTGTTTCAATTTCAAATCTAAAGTATTGTTTGTCTATAAAATGCCCAAAATGGAGAAGGGTTTAGGCTTTTAAGGGATTTAGGGTTGGCTTCTGTAAGACCCCGCAAAATCCTAAGCTTAACTCAGCCCATTAAAGCTTGAAAAGAGGTCCCAAACTTAGAAATTTCAGCTAAGTGTTTAGACTTAAGAATTATTTTAGCCTACATAAGTTGGCGATCCTATTTTACGACCCTTATAACCTTAAAACAACGATCCTAGGATTGAATCATGATCAGGTGTGTCAGATGTCACTCCGAGTGATTTTTTGATTTTTTAGACCTCGTTTGAATCATATTCAAGTGACCAAAATAGTAAGTCGATGCAATTTCAATGCATCGCGTTGCCCATCACATCGATAAATAATTTTTCCCAAGCTTTCAATGCAATTTCAGTGAACCAACTCGAACTCAATGCGGTGCGTTGGTCACCTCATTGATTCCATCGACACAATGCTTCGGTATGTGCGTTGCTAGGCGCACTTTTAAGTAATTAAATTACATCCAGATGGGTATTTGGAATATTTTTCCCACTTCTATTCTGCCCCAAAACACGAGATTAAACCCCTCAATAGGCAAAATACTCTCATTATTCGCTAAAATCCTCTCAAGAATAAACCCTAGTCCATCAAGTCAAGATCAAGATTTAAGAAATTCACCATCAATCTTCACGAATTCAAGTATCAAGGTATGTTAGGTGTTCATCCAAGGGTTTCCTTCAACCCTAGGAGTTCAAGAACCCTTTTCAAATTACAAGTTGATTTCTTTCACGAACTTCATGTTGAACTTGATTGTATCCTTGATTATGATGTAGTTGGGTTTATAATCCATGATTAATTACAAGTTTCTTGAGAAATAAATAGCATGTGTATGTTGTTATATGGTTCCATGTTAAAAGCCATTGAATTTGTGAGTTTGGGATTTTGATCATGATGCTTGCATGTTGCGGTATAGTCATGTGTATAAATTATGCTCCCCAAGTGTTTGATGAATTGTTCATGTGAGTTGAGTAATGAAATCATTTCATGTTAGCATGTATACAAGTTCATTTCATGCAAATGTTTCTTAAAATGCCTCAATGAATGAATTGTGAAAAAGTTTCTAGATATCATGCTTTCAAGATTGTGCTATGTTTTACAATTTACGTAATTGAGTCCTGGGGTATTTAATACCTAATAATATAGTTGTTTACCTAAATTTATAGTAGTTTCAGAATAGTCTCAGTGATGTCACGTACAGTAGTACTCAGTAGATAATAGAACACAGTATATTTAGCCAGTTAACAGAACTCAGTGTATTCAGTCAGTTATTAGAACTCAGTAAACTCAGTCCAGTTCAGATAGATAACATGATCAGTAACAATTCAGTCAAGCCTAGTACAGTCTAGAAATTAGTTCAGTGTCTATTTATTTGGGAGTAGGAATTAGCACCGAATGAACCCAGGGATGGGGGCATTCCTTTCAGTAAAATGGTTTGAGACTTAGTAGCAGTCCCTATATTACAGAACTACGTAGCTAGATTATGTTGAGATATCTTCCTGTCAGTTTAGGGTTGATACATCTCGTATGAGTTTTCCTGCCAGTGAGGGTTGATTAAAGGGCTTCCTATCAGAGAGGGTTAACTCATAGCCATTGTTAGTATCCCTTGGCAAGGTGCTAACACCATTCAACTGGGATCACAGGTTGGACCCCAACTCAGTTCATAATTGGGGTATGTTGGTTAGATGAACACTCACATTATTTCAGTTTCAGTTTGAGACTTAGTATAAAATCTTAGTTCAATTTCAGAATCAAGACTATCAGATACAGTCACCCATCTCAGTATAGAACTTAGTTTAGTTCTACAGAATCAAGACTGTCAGAAATAATAACTCAGTTACCAGTAATATAGTAACAGTAAACTCGGATATCATCCATTAAATTTTTTTTAGAACTTATTATCCAGTATTAATGAAATCTAAGTTACAGATATGTAGTGATGTGCATAGCATTGCATAATTAGTATTTAAGACAGTTTCAGATATATATGTACTCTTATTTAGTTTTATTCATGCCATTCAGTTAGTTATTGTTCATTCACATGAACCCATGCATTCAACCTTACCTCATCTAGCATACTAGTACATTCAAAGCACTGACACAGACCTTTCTTTTATAGTATGATGTCTTATATCATAGGTTCAGATGTATGGGATCCTGATCATACTTAGCAGCCCAGATCATCAGCAAAAAATTTAGTGGTGAGTCCTCATAGTTTGAGGACAGAGTATTATTTTGGTTTATCAGTACTTTAGTAGTTAGAGGTAGTTAGGGGCTTGTTCTATCAACTCTACTTTCAGACTGTTTAATTAGAGGCTTTTTAGACTAGAGTATTTTAGATGGATGTTCAATTTATAGTATTAATTTTCATTATTTAGCATTTGATTTTAGTTTTGAACCATAAGGCAATATTTATCCTAATTTCTGCATTATACAATATTATTGTTCAGTGATTGCAGAAGGTACCACTCACAGTTTATCTTATGGTATTTTGATATTATGAGTACCATGTGACGTCCGGGGTGCAGACTCAGGGCATTACAAACTTGGTATCAGAGCCAAGGTTCAATAGAGTCCTAGAAAGTCTAAAAACTGCATTTAGTAGAGTTTTTAGCATGGGTGTATAGCGCACCACACTTATGGACAAGAGGCTATGAGGTATTTTAGGAAAAGTTTCCCTTTTTTCAATATTCTGATCGTGCTAGTGAGAATGAGCTCAAGATTGCACTCTCAATCTAATCTTATTCTTACTTCCATTTACAAAACATGCCTCCCAAAAAGAACAATGAAAGGAGAACAGGAAATCAGCCAACACCTCCACCCTTCCAACCAGATCGTCTAGATGAGCATGTTTTCCATGCAAAATTCAGGGTAGCTTTCACCACTCTAGCTCATTCTATGGCATCCTAGAATGAATACCCAGCTTCTATTTCGACCAACCCAGTGGCCAATACTGCCGCAGCTAGAATTCAAGACTTCACCCAAATAAACCCTTTATCCTTTATCGGGTCTAAGTAAGATGAGGACTTACAGGAATTCCTTGATCAGGTGCAAAAAGTCACAGATATTATGGGAGTGACTGTAAGTGAGAGCAAAGATTTATCCACATATCAGTTGTAGGATGTAGATCACTCATGGTTCAAGTAGTAGAAGGCAAAGAGGGTCGCAGATGCAGGGCTCGTAGAATATGAGGAGTTTGCCACTGCTTTTCTAGATAGGTTCTTTACACTGGAGTTAAAAGAAGAAAAGGTTTTGGAGTTCATTAATCTGAAGCAGGGAAACATGACAGTGAATGAGTATTCTCTAAAGCTTACTCAATTAGCTAGATATGCCCTCATGTAGTGGCAAATAACAGATCTAAGATAAGTAAGTTTGTGTCTGGTGTGTCTAATAGTGTGGTCAAGGAATATAGGACTGGAATGCTGATTAAGAAGATAAACATATCCAGGCTTATCGTCCATGCCCAACAGATAGAGAAGGCTAAGAATATGGAGAAGAAGAGAGAGAATAAGAGAGCTAAAATAGATAACTTTAACTTCACACAGCCTAAGTCAGAGGGTGGGAGTCATTCTCAGTTCTTCCTGAAATCTTCAGTTTTGGCTCCATCCTCAGCCAGTGCTCCAATGACAAAATTCAAAGATTGCAATAAAGATAGGGCACCAGGCCCTAAACCTTAGGGTAGTGTTAGTAGTGCCCGAACAAATTCCATTTGCCAGAAGTGTGGTAGAAACCACCAGTGCGCCTGCAGGGCTGGCAGTGATGTATGTTTTGGAAGTGAAAAGCTAGGCCATAAGTTTAGAGAGTGTCCTTAGGTGGGTTTGTAGAGTCAGTATAATCATCCTTCAGCTCCGTCCGATCGTCCAAATCAGTAGTGTGCCGCTTCTAGTGCCACCAGTGGGAAACTTCCAAATAAGCTTTATGCACTTTAGTCCAGACAAGATCAGGAAAGTTCTCCTGATGTGGTCATTGGTACGTTACAAGTTTATCATTTGCATGTTTATGGTCTGCTCGGCCCAGGAGCTTCTTTGTCCTTTGTAAATCCTTATATAGTTGTTGACTTTGGAGTCAGTCCTGAAATCCTAGCAGAGCCCTTCTCAGTCTCTACCCCAGTGGGTAAATCTATCATAACCCAATGGGTATACAGGAACTATCTGGTTATGGTATCTCAAAAAGTCACTTCAGTAAACTTACTAGAATTAGAGATGATCGATTTTGATGTCATTCTCTCCATGGGTTGGCTTTATTCATCTTATGCTTTAGTTGACTGTAGAAATACAGTTATCCATTTTCAGTTTTCGAATGAACCTATCTTGAGTGGAGGGGTAGTACTTTAGAACACAGGGGTCAGCTTATTTCCTACCTTGGGGCGAGGAAAATGATATCTAAGGAATGTGTTTATCATCTCGTTTGAGTTAAAGACTCTAGTTCAGAGAACCCTAATATTGAGTTAGTTCCAGTAGCAAGTGAATTCCCAGATGTGTTTCTCGAAGATCTTCCAGGATCTCTTCCGGGAGGGAAATCAACTTTGGAATAGACTTTTTCGAGATACTTAGCCTATCTTTATCCTACCATACAGAATGGCCCCAGCAGAACTTAAAGAGTTAAACGAATAGTTGAAGGATCTTCTAGATAAGAGAGTCATCAGAACAAGCAAATCTCCTGGGGGTGCACCAGTTCTATTCATGCGTAAGAAAGATGGTTCTCTTAGAATGTGTATAGACTACCATCAGCTAAATAAAGACATAGTCAAGAACAAGTATCTAATTTCCAGAATCGATGACTTGTTTTACCAACTTTAGGGTGCTAGCTACTTTTCTAAGATAGATCTCAGAATAGGCTATCATCAGCTTAGATTCAGAGAATGTGACATTCCAAAGACAACTTTCAAAACTCGGTATGGTCACTTTGAATTCCTAGACATGTCATTTGGTCTTACCAATGCTCCAGCAGCCTTCATAGACTTGATGAATTGCATATTCAAGCAGTATTTTCACATGTTCATCATAGTATTCATTGATGACATTCTTGTCTACTCCCGCAGTGAACATGATCATGCATACCATCTCATAATAGTATTATAAACTTTCAGAACACACCAGTTGTTTGCCAAATTTAGTAAGTCCAAGTTTTGACTAAGGTCAATAGCTTTTCTTGGTCATATAGTTTCTTGTGATGGCATTAGAGTTGATCCTCAAAATATTAAAAAAGTAAGAAACTGGACCAGACCCATCTCTCCATTAGATATTAAGAGTTTCTTGGGTTTGACTAGCTATTGCTAATGGTTTATTGAAGGATTTTCATCCATTGGATCACCCATTCCAACATTGACTCAAAAAAAGTCAAGTTCCAGTGGTCAGATTCTTGTGAGAAGAGTTTTCTGGAGTTAAAGAGTCGACTCACTACAACCCTAGTTTTGACTTTATCAGATGGCTCAGACGGGTTTGTGGTGTATTGTGATACTTCCAGAGTGGGTTTATGGTGTGTTTTGATGTAGAGAGGTAAGGTCATAGCCTATGCCTCTAGACAGCTTAAGATCCATGAAAAGAATTACCCTGCTCATGATCTTGAGTTAGTAGCTGTTGTATTTGTCTTAAGTATTTAGGGTCATTATTTGTATAGGGTACATGTAGATGTGTTCACATACCTCAAGAGCCTACAGTATGTGTTTTGTCTGAAAGATTTGAATCTACGACAAAGAAGATGGTTAGAGTTGTTGAAATACTACCACATGAGTGTTCTGTATCATTCGGGCAAGGCCAATATAGTGGTTGATGCTCTTAGTAGGATGTCTATGGTAGTGTTGCTCACGTGGAGGATGGTTAGAAGAAGTTAGTTCAGGAAGTTCATCAGCTTACCCGACTAGGTGTCCGCTTAGTCGATTCAGTAGAAGGTAGCGTGTGGGTAAAGAATAGTTCAGAATCATCTCTGGTTTCTGATGTAAAGTAAAAGAAAGACAGAGATCCCAGTTTAGTCAAGTTGAAAAAATCAGTCACAGATTAGAAAGTAGATGGGTTTGCCCCAAACTTGTCGCATCACGATTCCATTTGGGTCATTGTAGATAGGATGACCAAATTAGCTCACTTTTTACCAATTCATACCTCTTATTTAGCCAAGGACTATGCCAAACTCTGTATCAAAGAGTTGGTCAGGTTTTATGAAGTCCCCGTATCCATTATCTCAAATAAAGGTACCCAGTTTACCTCTTATTTCTAGAAAGCCTTCCAAAAGAGTCTTGGTACCCAAGTTCACCTCAGTACAACCTTTTACCCTCAGACAGATAGTCAAGTAGAAAGGACTATTCAAACTTTAGATGATATGTTAAGGTCGTGTGCCATTGACTTTAAGTGTAGTTGGGATGACCACTTGCCCTTGATTGAGTTCGCATATAATAGCAGTTATCAGTCCAGCATTAGATGCCTCCGTTTGAGGTGCTCTATGGGAGGATATGGAGATATCCCATTGGTTGGTTTGAAGTGGGTGAGGTCATAGTGGTAGGGCCTGACTTGGAATTTGATGCCTTAGAAAAAGTTCAGTTGATCAGGGAAAGGCTTAAGAGAGCTCAAAGTCGACAGAAATCATATGCAGATATTCGAAAAAAGGATCTCAAGTTTGAGATTGGTGACTTTGTGTATTTGAAAATCTCTTCTATGAAGGGAGTGAAGAGGTTTAGAAATAAGGGGAAACTCAGTCCCTGATATGTCAGTCCTTACCGAATTCTCAACTATTTTGGAAAGGTAGCTTACAAACTTGAGTTACCTTCATACTTAGATTCAGTGCATCCAGTGTTTCATGTCTCCTTACTAGCAAAGTACCTAGGTGACCCAGAAGTTTTAGTCCCGATAGAGGGTATTGATTTCCAGAACAGCCTCTCTTATGAGAAAATACTAGTTGAAATTCTCGATTTTCAGATTCACAAACTAAGGAACAAAGAGGTTTCTCTACTCAAAGTCCTTTGGCAGAATCAGTTCATTGAGGGATCTACTTAGGAAGCAGAAGAAGATATGCGGACCAAGTATCCTAACCTCTTCTATGCAAACTCCAACTTATTTCAAGGTAATAGTTTTCCTTGAATTTACTCAGTTCCATGCTCAGTTTACCTTTATAACTCTGTGTCGATTTATTTGCATAGCATTCTCATATCATGCATAACTGCATGAAATAGCTCAGTCATGTGTCATGTTTTCAAAACTTAGTCATGCTTCAGTTATGCATGTCAGCATGATAACTAAGTATACTAGTACTTTCAGCCATGTAACCATGCTTCAGTTGTACTTGTTCAGTATATATAAATTTAATCTATCAGTATTTTCATCTTAGTTAGTCTTATTCGAGGATGAATGTTCTCAAGAAGAAGATATTTTAAGACCCCACAAAATCCTAAGCTTAACTCAATCCGTTAAAGCTTGAAAAGTAGTCCCAGACTTAGAAATTTTAGCTAAGTGTTTATACTTAGAATTATTTTTCCCTTCATAAGTTGGCGATGATATTTTATGACCCTTATGACCTTAAAACGTCGATCCTTGGATTGAATCATGATCAGGTGTGTCAATAGGTCACTCTGTGTGAGTTATGGTGTTTTTGGACCTCGTTTGAATCATATTTAGGTGACCAAAATAGTGGTTCGACGCGATGTCAATGCGTCGCATCACCCATCGCATCGACATTTAATTTTTTCCTATTTTTCAGTGTAATTCCAGTGAACCAATGTGAACTCGACGTGGAGCATTAGTCATCGTGTTGATAAAATTGATGTGGCGCATCGGTATGCGCATTGCTGGGCATATTTTTTACTAATTAAATCATCATCCAGAGGGGTATTTGGGATATTTTCCCACTTCTATTCAGCCCCAAAACACGAGATTAAACCCCTCAATAGGCAAAATACTCTCATTATTCACTAAAATCCTCTCAAGAACAAACCCTAGTCCATCAATTCAAGATTAAGATTCAAGAAATTCATTATCAATCTTCATGAATTCAAGTATTAAGGTATGATAGGTGTTCATCCAAGGGTTTCCTTCCACCCTTGGAGTTCAAGAACCCTTTTTCAAATTATAAGTTGATTTTTTTCTCGAACTTCATGTTGAACTTGATTGTATTCATGATTATGATATAGTTGGTTTTATAATCTATGATTAATTGCAAGTTTCTTGAGAAATAAATAGCATATGTGTTTTGTTATATGGTTTTATGTTAAAAGCCCTTGAATTTGTGAGTTTGGAAATTTTATCCTGATGCTTGTATGTTGTAGTAAAGTCATGTGTATAAATTATGCTCCCAAGTGTTTTATGAATAATTCATGTGAGTTGAGTAATGAAATCATATCATGTTAGCATGTATACAAGTTCATGTCATGCAAATGTTTGTTAAAATGCCTCAATAAATGAATTGTGACAAAGTGTCTAGCTATCATGCTTTTAAGATTGTGCTATGTTTTATAATTTACGCAATTGAGTCCTGGGGGTATTTAATACCTTGCAATCTAGCTGTTTACCTAGATTTACAGTAGTTATAGAATAGTCTCAGTGATGTCACATATAGTAGTACTTAGTCAGATAATAGAACTAAGTATATTCAGCCAGTTAATAGAACTCGGTGTATTCAGTCAGTTATCAAAACTCAGTGAACTCAGTCCAGTTCAGATAGACAGCACGATCAGTACTAGTTTAGTCAAGCCTAGTACAGTATAGAAATTAATTCAGTGTCTATTTATTTGGGAGTAGGAATTAGCACTGAGTGAATCCAGGGATGGGGGAATTCCTTTCAATAAAAGGGTTTGACCCTTAGTAGCAATCCCTATATTACAGAACTACCTAGCCAATGTAGGTTGAGATGTCTTCCTACCAGTCTAGGGTTGATACATATCATACGAGTTTTACTGCCAGCGAGGGTTAACAAAAGGGCTTTCTGCCAGAGAGAGTTAACTCATAGCCATTGTTAGTATCCCTTGGCAAGGTTCTAACACTCTTCTAATTGGAATCACAGGTTGGACCCCAACTTAGTTCATAATCGGGGTATGTCGGTTAGATGAACACTCCCACAGTTTCAGTTTAAGTTTCAGAATCAGTATAAATTTAGTTCAATTTCAAAATCAGGACTGTCAGATACAATCACCCAACTCAATATAGAACTCAGTTAAGTTTTACAGAATCAGGATTGTCAGAAACAATCTCTCAGTTACCAGTAATACAATAATAGAAAACTCAAATATCAGTCATTCAATATTTTTTTTACAACTTATTATCCAGTGTTAATGAAATCTCAGTTACAGATATGTAGTTATGTGTATAGCATTACATAATCAATATTTACAGCAATTTCAAATATACATGTACTCTCATTTAGTTTTATCCATTCCATTTGGGCAGTTATTGTTCATGCGTATGTACCCATGCATTCAGCCTTACATTACCTAGCATACCAGTACATTCAAAGTACTGATGCATACCTTTATTTTATGCTATGATGTCTTATATCATAGGTTTAGATGCACGGGCTCCTGATAATACTTAGCAGTTTAGATCATCTGCAGCAAATTTAATGGTGAGTCCTCATAGAATGAGGACAGAGTATTATTTTGGTTTATTAGTACTTCAGTAGTTGGAGTTAGTTGGGGGCTTTTTCCATCAACTCTACTTTCATATAGTTCAGTTAGAGGCTTTTCAGACTAGAGTCTTTAAGATAGATGTTCTGTTTACAGTATTAATTTTCAGTATTCAGCATTTGATTTCAGTTTTGAACCTTATGGTAATTTTCTACCTAACTTTTGCATTATACAGTATTATTGTTTACTGATTGCAGTAGGTACCAATCATGGGTTAGCCTGTGGTCCTTCGGGATTATGAGTACCCTGTGACGTCTGGGGTGTAGACTTAGGGCGTTACAGCTGCTGAAAATTACAAAATTACCCCTAACCAAATCTCGCGTTGCCGCATTCGTACTAAATTTTTTATGATCGTGGCTACCGCGACCACGGGTAGATCCACACGATTGAGGTTTCTGACCTTCTTGACTGGCTGCAATTGCGGTAACTGAGGCTTGTTTTTTCTCTATGTCTGCAAGCTGAACTTATTTTCTCTCTTTTGATCCTTTTTAGCTCAAGTCCACATCTTTCAATCTTATAACCTGTATGGTTTTAAAATCGTGGATATTACTTCATTTAATGGTACATATATCTCATTTATACATTCAAATCATGGTAATGTGCACGAATGTTTAGTGCAAATGAGTGGTAAACTCATCACTCATCAACAGACGTAACTTAAAGCTTTTCCTGTCCTCAAGCAACACTACCTCTTACCATGAGACATGCACATTTATGACCACATTGAATGACCTAATGATCATAATGACTTCAAGATTATTTAATACCACAATGTAGCTCTTCAAATATGGGTAAAACTATTTGAATGGCACCCCTAAACATAAAATATGATTTTTCAAGGATGCAAGAGACTTTAAAGAAAAACCATCCAACAATCACAAATACACTAGAAACGACTCACCTTTGACCTCACTACATTATACTATTTTTTGCCTCATTTTGTAGGAGATGACAAAATAACCCACCTCGACTTATTTACAAGCCTCCTCACAAGAAAGAAAAATCAATTATGAAACAAGGAATTTAAGTCTAAAAAACTTTCTCTCTCAAGAACTCTCAATGTTAACAAGTACCATGACATAGGCTTACCCCTATTTTCAATCACTACTACAATGAAAATACTTAGTTGGAAATCACAAAGGGCTTTTTGAGATTGTAACGTAGGTTTGAGGTAAGGTAGGATATCCTTTATGAACAACATGGATATAACCTCCTTGAACATCTATATCACACTAGTACGTTTAAATTTTGGTCGTAGGCCACTTCCTTTGTTTTTACTCTTTACATATGTGCATTTTTTTCCTTGGTTCACCCATTTTATTTTCATTTTTTTTCTTGAACCCTTTGTTCTTCTCTTCCCTTTGTTGGATCTATTCCTTTTTCTTATTCATTTGTTCTCAATACATATTCTCATAGGCACTTACTTACAACTTTGTGGCCCAAGGTTACCTCTTTCAACCATCACCACCCTCAACTTAGGATTTTAGCCTCAATTTGCAATTTTAAGTTCAAGGAGGGTAGGATTAAAAAGAGGGATAAAAATTAAAAGGCTCACAACTTTCAATGTGTTTGCCAAAGAAAGGTCTAAAGGCTCAAAGTAGGTGACTAGGGATAACATCTATGTAAGGGTAGACTTTTTAGGCTAAAGTGGACTTCCAATGTCACAAATATGGACTAAGATCATCTCCCCAACCAAATACAATAAAAGTTAGCCTTGAGAAATTATTGGGGAAAGTTCTAGATGGTACAATGTAACGACCCAATTTTTCTAGAATCGAAATGTCACATGGTGCTCATGATCCCAAAGGAACACTAGCTAACCCTCTACTGATATCTGTACTTGAGTACTACATAATATAGATAATAAATGCAAAAACTGGACATAAGGTTCAAAACATCGAAAAAAAACTCAAAACTAAAAATTGAATATTGATACATCTGTCCGAAAAACCTCTAAACTGTCTGAACTGTGGAGTTAATGGGACATGCCCCTTACTTACTCTATCTACTGAAATTAAACTAAATCTGATGTGATAGTAAAAATAAGGATCATCCTCGAATGAAGAGGACTCATTGCTACGTCTACTGCTGATGACTGGGACTGAGCTGCTAAGGGTACTCTATATCTTGTGCCTCTGAAACTATGGTGTCAAATAAAACACCATAGCATAAATGCGTCAGTATAAGAATAAACTGAGTATCAAGAGAAGGTAGGGCTAAATTTAAGGGCTTATGCATGAACAATTACTTGACTGAATAAGCATAAGAGTACTGAATGAGAACAAATGCATGAATGCACAAATCATAACTAAAATAATCATGACTCGAAATACTGCAAGTCGGGTACTTATTTACTATCATTTGAATTCACTACTAATACTGTGATACTGAACAACTGAATCTCCTGATATTGATAACTGAGTACCGGAGTTGAGATCAGTTCTTTCTTGTGAGTGATCTCAGAAACTAGTGTTACTAGAGTTGATTAACTGAATCTACTCACATCAATGACTGCACTCTAAGCTTGCTACTCTCGACTGACTGAATTTTAGATCAAACCTCTCTAACGGATGATCCCCAAATCTACTATTAAAGGTAAGAAAAAATTATGTCTAAGATCCAACCTATCTAGCAGAAGATCTCTAAATGTGATAATGAGAATACTCAACTGAGTCTGACAACGAGATCAAGCTTATCTAACGGGTGATCTCTGGATTTGATAATAAGATTACTCAACTGAATCTGAGAATGAGATCAAGACTATCTAATGGGTAATCTCTGGATCTGATAATGAGATAAGGCAACTGAATCTGAGAATAAGATCAAGCCTATCTAATGGGTAATCTTTGGATTTGATAATGAGATTACTCAACTGAATCTGAGACTGAGATCAAGCCTACCTAACGGGTGAGACTGAGATCAAGCCTACCTAACGGGTGATATCAGGATATGATAATGAGATTACTTAACTTAATTTGAGACTAAGATAAAGCCTACCTAACGGGTGATCTCTAGATCTAATAATGAGATTAATCAACTAAATCTGAGACAGAGATCAATCCTATCTAACGGGTGATGTCTAGATTTAATAATGTTGATACTGAATAACTTTATGAGGTACCAGTCCTATCTAGTTGGTGGTCCATAAATCTATTGAACTATCTAAGTTCCTTACTGAGAAAGGTAACTGTATCTAACAGTCCTAATTTTTGAGTTCTACTCTAAAGATTGATACTGAATCTGCAATTGTGGGAGTGCTCACTTAATCGACATGCCTCAAATCTGAACTGGTGAGGTCTAACCTGTAACCCCAGCAGAAAGGGTGACAATACCATGCCACGGGTAAATACCTCAACTCTAGTCAAGCCTCTCTAAGGGGTGACCCTCAGAGGAAGTCAAGCCTAAGGCAGTATAATATTTAAGCCTTTTTCTAATGGGTGACTCCTTCATCCTGTGTTGGCTATGCAGTTCTGGATTTTCGAGATTGCTCCTAACAACTATGCCTCTCTAATGAGGATCCTCCATCCCTGCACTCGCTCAGTGCTAGCTCCTACTCCCAATTGAAAGACTCTGAACTAATTCTTAACTGAACTTTGACTGAGCTGAGTCTATTACTGATCATATTTCTCAAATGATCTAACTAAGTTATGCTGAATTCACTTGGTTTCATATCTGATGGAATACTACTGAATCTCGTCATCTGACAAAATGATACTGACCTCGAGATAGATTACTCAAATACTATTGAGGACTGAAATGAATACTTGAATACTACCAGATCTGAGCTGAGTACTGAATTGAGGCTAGAATACTAGCAATACTGAGATTACTCAAATTTTTGAGATTTCTTAAGTTCTATATCTTTCTGAGTGTATAGAGTCCTATAACTTACTGAGCTCTGAGAATCGTGGCTTGACTGAGATTATCGTAAAATTGACGTGGGCTCTAGACTGTAGCTAATTTGTCGAGTATAAATACCCCCAGGACTCGATAACGTAAAAGTAAAACATAGCTATTCTTGAATAATCTAGATCATGGATATTCATTCACCATCACAATCACTAAAGCATCTCTTCAAGCATTTAGAAATCATAAACATGTGATTGTATAGGGAGACATACTATTGGCTCATACTCCATTCAACAAGGTCTTGTATCAAACACTTAGCATGTATTAAAGTCTTAGCATGTATCTAAGAGAACATAATTGAGGGTAATTTCATGCTATCGTGTCGTAATTCATTCACTAAGGCTTTTCAACAAACACTTGGCATGCATAGGCTTGCACACAATTGGGGATTTCTAGTCAACATGCTATAATGGTTCTAATTCTTTTACGTAAACATTTTATCAAACATATGGGGAGCATGATTTGCTTATTCAACAAATCCTACACTTAATTGACATAAAAATATCACTTAACAAGCAACTTGAAGAGGGTTTATCATGGACTTCTCATAAATACTAAGGTCAAAGCTTGAAAACCTTGTAAACAAAACATGAATTAAAACTCAATAATAGCATGAACTCCAATTTCAATTCACATGAATCATGAAAACTCATAAATATAAGAATCTTTGAATTTAGAAAAGGATTCTTAAGATTCTTGGATTAAAGTGACACAAGATCAACATCTTCATACCTTAGGAAACTCTTTCTTGAATGCTCTTGGAGAGATTCTTGATTTCTTAATTTCTCTTGATTTTTCTTGAAAAAGTAAGAAGGGTTTTAATTTTGTAGAAACCCTAGCTTTTAATTTTGAAGAGGAGAAATGAAGTTGTGAGCTTTGATCGGGTATAAATAAGGGCTGAAAAGAGTGGAAAAAGACCAAAAATTCCTTTTTAAAATGAGTTAAAAATGTTGAATAGGGGCTGCGATGGTAGAAGCGACAGTCCATCGCTTAGTCTGACGGTCCATTAGATCGTCCATCGCACATCGGTTAGAAAAAGAACACACTACCTCGATGCGATGGTCTCATCGATGGTCTGTCAGAAACCCGATGGTCCATCGGATCATCTATCGCACGTTGGCCAGGATGAAGCCACACTGTCTTAGTGGTGACGGTCGTAGCGATGGTCTGTCGCAAACCCGATGGTCCATCATCCTGGACATCACTCTTAGGCTAAAAAAGGGATTTAATGCCTTGGTTGCGATGGTCTGGGCGATGGTCCATCGCAAGCTGGACGGTCCGTCAACCCGTCCGTTGCACCTGGGCGGTTTTGATAGCTCTTAGTAATATGATCATAACTTTGTCGTCCGATGTCAGATTTTGATAAAATTGGTATCAAAGGAAAGCTTATTCAATGATATACATGGGAAAAAATCAATATTGAGGAAATTATATAAGGTTTAAAAATATTTCTCACTTGGGAAGTCACTTCTCAGTCTTTTAGGGCTATATTTACACTTCGTTGAACATGCTCTAAGGCTCAGACTATGAGAGAATTTTGCAGGGTCTTACAATATCTCCCCCTTGGAAATATTTTTCCTCGAATGTCACTTGATAGGCTAAGAATACTAATCAACTAAACTTACTTAAGGGACAAGAATATCTAAAACATGACTATGCAACTGGAGCTACTGATATTCTAAGTTCTCATACTGGATATGCATATCTGATGCATGGAATACTCGACTGAAGCTACTCACAAGCTGGATTCTAATAATAGACATACATATCTGATGCATGTATATGTAACTGAGTTGTTCACATGAATGCATGACTGATATACTAAAAAATGAACTCTCTCTACTAAACATATAAATTTAATGTATGGATGTCTGACTGAACTGACTCTCAAAATCATGACTGGATATGCAATAATAATTGATGTTAACTTCGTAAGGAGAGTCTAAACATAAAACTGAAAGAGTTTAAGGACATGAAATAATCATAATTTTATGGGGTATCTCCCCCTTGGGACTCTATGTCCCTCTAAAAATACTTTGCTGAAATATTGGGGCGGTGCACGGGGCAGCTACGAACTGGGTCATGATTGACTGTATGAGATCTAAAACTAATGCATGACTCATTTTGACATATAAGATCAAAATGGGAGCAAAGGATCTAATAATGCATATATTAAGGATGAAGGACTCATAACATACCCGAATCTATATCAGGGAACCTTTCCTGATCATGGGGGGTCTGAAGTGCATAAAGTTTGTTCTGACGTTGAATACTATTGGCACCAAAAAGGGCACTTTGTTGATGAAACTCTCTACCCGTGTTAGCTACCAATATACATTCTTGCATTCTGTGGCTTGGATTACCATACCTAAAGCACACATCACTACCGGCTCTACACACACCCAGGTAGCTCTTGCTACACTTTCCATAAAGCGGATAGGTATGAACACCACTAGCACTACTCTAGGCTTTAGAACCTGGTTCCCCATCATGAATAAAATCCCCAAACTTTGGTGCGGGTACATTAGATGATGATGGAGCTGGGAATGAAAACCTTTGGCTATACTGAGAACGGCTACCACCCTGGGACCCTACCTGAGAGAAACCATGACTACCTATTTTGGCTTTCTTACTCACTCTCTTTCTTTCTTTTGTCTTATCTTCCTCAATCTGCTGCTTATGCATCATCATTCTAGCAAGGTCCATATCTCTATTGAGCATAGTATCCTTACACTCCTTCAACACTAACCCGGACATACCAGTTACAAACTTACTCATGCTCGCTCTAAGGTCAGCTATCAAGTCAGGGGCATACTTAGATAACTGGTTAAACTTAAGATAATACACTTTCACTGTCATAGAGCCATGACTTAGGTTCATGAACTCTTCTACCTTAGCCTCTCTTATATCTAGCGGGAAAAACTTATCTAGAAAGGTATCTTGAGACTCCTGCCAAGACACGGAAGCTGCATCCTCCCCCCCATACAATTCTTCCACAGCACTACTCAATCATGAGCAATATCCTTCAGCCTATAGAACAATAAATCTACACTGTCCTCCTAAGAAACATGCATAATCTGGGGAATCTTCCTCACCTCCTTAAGATAAAGCTGTGGGTCCTCACCTGCTACTAACCCTAGGAATTCTGGTGGGCTCATTCTCATGAAATCTCTAATTCTGGCTGTGGCTGAATCCTCATCTTGCTAAGGTGGGGCCATATCCTAATGGTTTCTCTGAACACTAGTTGTCACAGCTTAGGCTAGCGCATGAAAAGCTGCCCAAAACTCTATAAGTGACACATTCTCATTGTCAAGATCTACTGGCTGGGGTGGCTGGTCATTAAACCTATGGGCATTATCTCTACGATGATGCATCCTCTATAAATAGAGGAAAGAAGTGGATTAGACTGAGGATCAACTTGAGCTCACGCTCTCTCACATGACATGAATACTAAAACAAGGAAAACTGCTCCTAAAACATCTTATAGCCTCTTATACATAAATGTGGCATGCAACACACCTATGCACAAGACTCTACTAGATACGGCTTTTCATACTTCCTAGGATACTATAGAACCTTAGGCTCTGATACTATATTTATAACGACCCAATTTTTCTGGAATCGGACATCACATGGTGTACATAATCCCAAAGGACCACAAGCTAACCCTCTACTAATATCTGTTCCTGAGCACTGCATAATATAGATAATAAATGCAAAAACTGGCCATAAGGTTCAAAACATCTAAAAATACTCAAAACTGAAAAATTAAATATAGATATATCAGTCCGAAAAGGATCTAAACTATCTGAACTATAGAGTTGAGGGGACATGCCCCCAACTAACTCCGTCAACTAAAAATAAACTAAATCTGATGCGATAATAAAATAAGGATCATTCTCGAATGAAGAGAACTCACTACTATGTCTACTGCTGCTGACTGGGACTGAGCTGCTAAGGGTACTCTAGATCTCGTACCTCTAAAACTATAGTGTCAAATAAACACCATGAGAGTAATCTCTTACTACTTTAGTATCATTTAAATCACTACTAATACTGCGATACTTTACAACTGAATCACCTGATATTGATAAATGAGTACTGGAGTTAAGATCAGTCCTCTCTAGCTAGTGATCTCGAAAACTAATGATACTGGAGTTGATTAACTGAATCTACTCACATCAATGACTGCACTTTAAGCTTACTACTCTCGACTGTCTAAATTTTAGATCAAACCTATATAATAGATGATCCCCGAATCTACTATCAATGATATGAAATAATTATGTCTGAGATCCAACCTATCTAGCGAAAGATATCTAAATCTGATAATGAGAATACTTAACTGAGTTTGAGAACTAGATCAGGCCTATCTAATGGGTGATCTTTGGATCTGATAATAAGAATACTCAACTGAATCTGAGAATTAGATCAAGCCTATCTAATGGGTAATCTCTGGATCTGATAATGAGATTACTCAACTGAATCTGAGACTGAGTTCAAGCCTACCTACCAGCTGATCTCGAGATCTGATAATGAGATTACTCAACTGAATCTGAGACTAAGATCAAGCCTACCTAATGGGTGATCTCAGGATCTGATAATAAGATTACTCAATGAATCTGAGACTAAGATAAAGCCTACCTAATGGGTGATCCTTGGACCTGATAATGAGATTACTCAACTGAATCTAAAATAGAGATCAAGCCTATCTAACGAGTGATCTCTAGATTTGATTATACTAATACTGAATATCTTTATGAGGGACCAGTCCTATCTAGCTGGTGGTACATGAATCTATGGAACTATCCGAGTTTCTTACTAAGACAGGTGATTGTATCTGGCTGCCCTAATTTCTGAGTTCTACTCTGAAGATTGATACTGAATCTGCAACTGTGGGAGTGCTCACTCAACCAACATGCCTCAAATCTGAAATGGTGGGTTCTAACCTGTAACCCCAGCTGGAAGGATGTCAATACCATGCCACGGGTAAAGACATCAACTCTAGTCAAGCCTCTCTAATGGGTGACCCTCACAGGAAGTCAAACCTAAGGCAGTATAATATTCAAGCCTTTTCTTAATGGGTGATTCCTTTATCCTATGTTGGCTACACAATTCTGGAGTTCTGGGATTGATCCTAGTGACACTGCCTCTCTAACGGAGAGCCTCCATCCCTGCACTCGCTCGATGCTAGCTCCTAATCCCAACTAAAAGACTCTGAACTAATTTTTAACTAAACTTAGACTGAGCTGAGTTTATTACTGATCATATTTATCGAATGATCTGATTAAGTTTTACTAAATTCACTTGGTTTCATATTTGATGGAATACTACTGAATCTTATCATCTGACTAAATGATACTGAGCTCGAGATAGATAGCTCGAATACTACTGAGGACTTAACTGAACACTTGAATACTAGATCTGAGCTTAGTACTGAACTGAGGCTAGAATACTAGCAACACTGAGATTATTGATATTTTTTAAGTTCTATATCTGTCTGAGAGTACAGAGTCCTATAACTTATTGAGCTTTGAGAATCATTGCTTGACTGAGATTATCGAGAAAACTGACGCGGGATCTAGACTGCAGCTAATTGTTGGGTATAAATACCCCCAGGACTCAATAACGTAAAAGTAATACATAGCTATTGTTGAATAATCCAGATCATGCACATTCATTCACTATCACAATCACTAAAGCATCTCTTCAAGCATTTAGAAATCATAAACATGTGATAGTATAAGAAGAAATGCTATTAGTATATACTCCATTCAACAAGGTCTTGCATCAAACACTTAGCATGTATTAAAGTCTTAGCATGTATAGAAGAGCACATAATTGGGGGGAATTCTATGCTATCGTGTCACAATTCATTCACTAAGGCTTTTCAACAAACACTTGGCATGCATGGGCTTGCACATAATTGGAGATTTCTAGTCAACATGATATAATGGCTCTAATTCTTTCACATAAACATTTTATCAAATATATAGGGAGCATGTTCAACAACTCCTACACTTAATTGACATGAACACATCACTTTACAAGCAACTTGAAGAGGGTTTATCATAGACATCACTTGAATATCACATACTAGGGTTAAAGCTTGAAAACCTTGTAAACAAAACATGAATTAAAACTCAATAATAGATTGAACTCCAATTTCAATTCATATGAATCATGAAAACTCATAAATATAAGAATCTTTGAATTTAGAAAAGGATTCTTAAGCTTCTTGGATGAAAGGTACCTAAGAATCAACATCTGCATACCTTAGGAAACTCCTTCTTGAAGGCTCTTAGAGAGATTCTTGATTTCTTGATTTCTCTTGATATTTCTTAAAAAGAAAGAAGGGTTTTGATTTTATAGAAAATCTAGATTTTGATGTTGAAGAGGATAAATGAAGTTGTGAGCCTTGATAGGGTATAAATACGGGTTGAAAATAGTGGAAAAGACCAAAAGGCCCTTTTTAAAATGAGTTTAAAATGTTGAACAGAGGCTGCAATGGTCAAAGCGATAGTCCGTTGCTTAGTCTAACTTTCCATCGGATCGTCCATTGCACATTGGTCAGAAAAAGAACACACTGCCTCGATGCGATAGTTTGTCGGATTGTCTATCGCACGTTGGCCAGGATGAGGCCACACTGCCTCAGCGGCGACGGTTCTTCGTCCTAGCCATCGCACTTGGTCCAAAATAGGGAGTTACTACCTTGGTTGTGATGGTATAGGAAACGGTCCATCTTAAGCTTGGTGGTCCATCAACTCGTCCATCACACCTGGGCTGTTTCGATAGCTCTTAGTAAAATAGTCAAAACTTTCTCATCCGATGTTGGATTTTGGCAAAATTGGTATCGACGGAAAGCTTATTCAATGCTATACATGAAAAAGAGTCAATATTAAGGAAATTCTACATGGTTTAAAAATATTTCTCACTTGAGAAGTCACTTCTTAATCTTTTAGGGTTGGATTTACACTTCGTTGAACACGCTCTAAGGCTCAGACTACGAGAAAATTTTGTAGGGTCTTACATACAAGTACACATGAGATTCGGACAAACAATCTCATGACACAAGGCATGCAGAATTCTCCAAGAAGGCTCAGTTTCCCCTTCTACTAGAAATAAAAATAGATTATCTACCAATTTTTACAAGCCAAAAAATTTGGAGTCATAAAAAGAGAAAAAAATTAGTTACAAGGTTGCTCACGTCTATGCCCTTAATTTTTGAAAAATTTTTATGGATGGGGGTTTTTTCTTTGCATTTTCACCACACACAATTCGCTAATTATGGAACCAACCTAAGCCTTTGTCTCACATTACAATTTTTATACGGGACAACCAACCATATGGTTACTCAATGTTCACCATAGGAATGAATGTAAATCCAAATTCTAAATGCCACAGGTACTCAGACTTCCTTTGCATTTGTCACCTTAATACCATGGGTACTAAAAATTTGCCTACATCCATGGTTCTAAACCCAATCATGATGCTTTTCCCTTATGAATGTCGTTACTCAATCTATCACAGGGAAAAGCTCATCCAATATTGCCATAAGCAAGACAAAATAACTAATCCATGAAAATATGGGCACCATAAGAGTTCTCAAATATTACAACCCATATAAAAATAAGAAAATCATCAAAAAGAATAGCAAAATATCAAAAAATATCAATAATGCAAGCCCAAATCAAATGAATACAGAGACAAGAACCCCTAACTAAAAAGATAGCATTGTCCTTACTACATAAATAATCAAGCATAAAGAGAGATAAGGGTTCTCTCTGAAACTGCATCAAGAGGTGTTATCACTCTCAGACTCTGCATCATCATCATCATTCTTATGACTGAACCACTCGGTTGGGGCCTCATCATCATACTCCACTCAAGAGGAAGAAAGTCAATCACGGAGTTTTAGGGCCTTCTATAAGCCTTTTACCCCTTCCACATCTTGTTGAAGAACCTATCTGTCCTCTTCTCTATTATGATCATATTTTCTTATGCAACTCGAATATCACAATGTTACACTGCTAAGGATGATTAGGCTTTCTCAAGCCTGTAATGGTAGCTCCCTACTACTTTTGGTCCTCCTGAAACTTCATAAATCGTCTTATGACACGTATGAATATTGAGTGGTGGATGGCTCTATCTATCCCTAGGGTAAACTTGACACAATCTCCCTGATGCCCATAAAATCAACTCTAATTTTCTTAAGAGGCCCAGTGATGGATGACCTATAAGACTCAGGCTTCTAATATGTCGACGTCCCTAAGTCGATCTTTCTCTTCTTTGTTTCGCCTGGTGTGCTCTCTCCTCAAATTCTCAAAGAATAGATAGGGGTACCAGGGCATACCCAAGTATCTTCAGAGTATTCCTCAACCCTACCCTTTCTGCAAAGCTCAGTAATCAAAGTGGGGAAGAAGAGATATGTACCACCCTAGGTCTTGAAGAATTTTATATCAGAAACCACGAGCTAAACAATATCCAAATAAATGTCATCTAGAATACATGCGACCATTCGAGCTCACAAATCTGGCGCTGATGTCATATGGTTGCAAGGGGAGACTTGGCTACATATGATGTTCAACCAAATCCGAGCCTTGAAAGTAAAGTCATTCATGTAGATATTAGCCTTGGTTTCCATCCACAAGACTTCTATTTTGGGACATAATCTTTTTGCCAACTAGCTTCCCAGCTCACGCCCATTTTCTTTGAACTCACCCAAGTTTGTAGTTGGGATCCCTTAGATATAATTAATTTGATCTTCCCTAAAGTTCATCATTTTTCCTTGGATCTTAATAGTCATGATGGATGTATCCAAGAAAGACATTATGTTGAGGTTGGCATAGAATTCACGGACCTATTGCTCATTTTCCATGCACAGATCTAGGGCAAAACATTGCTACCTTGTAGCATCAAGCCTGTCATGAAATGCCAAAAGATTTTCTGACATATTATCCATACATATTTCTCTTACTTGGAGAAGTTTTGTCCTCAAAAGATTACCGTAGTAGTGAGTGTGGCACTCAGGTGCCATGAATCAGATGTGGTCGTATTTGTCCATGTGATTATGCTAAAAACAACAGACAATATAACATATCAATCATTGATATTTTCATGCACAGACTATGCTATATTGTCCTCTAAAGCTCATTGGATAGTTACTTGGTGGTGTTTGGATTAAAAATTTAAAGTGCAAGATTTTTGTATAGGGTAGAAAATTATATTCAATTAGAGAGATCGAGGGCCATGGAGCCTCTATCGTGCGGCCATAATTGCAGTCCCAATGACCACGATTGTGGTATTGGAGACCTATTTCAAAACCATTTTTGATGTTCAAAGATTATAAATTCTAATCCTAAATTATGTTCCATAGTAAGAATCCATATTATGACTGCTGAACGAGACTACTAGGTACTCGATTATGCCCTTAAAATGTAATACCCATTAGTGTATACTCAGTTGGGCGATTTTTTTTACACTTGGTGTGCACTCAACACTCATTTGGGAAATATCTTGATCACTTAGTGTGCACTCTTCATTTGTATCAATTTCACATATATTTTGGTACTCAAAACTTCCCCACTTATGTGCACACCATGTTCTAGCAGTGAAACCCCACACAAACACAATTGACTAACATATAAGCATGAAAAAATTATAATTTCAAGCCTTCTTTACATAATACATCTTATGGCCTATTTTCAATAATCAAAGCATAGATTAAAGACACCAATCCGATAAGTGAAGAAAGAAGGATGCAAGGATGTTATTACAGTGCTTACAAATTTTTCCAGAAATAGGTCTAATTTGAAAAAGGAGTGTGTGGAAAATAGCGATTTAGATGGTCAAATAGGTAAGGCAACCATAATCGTGGTCACGGGTTCCAATCGTTGACATATAGGTGACCATAATTATGACCTAGGGCCCACGATTGCAGTAACTGAGGGCATTTCTGTACCCTCAATTGGGTATATTCATCTAGTACCTCAATAGGGTATCCCTATTTCTAGGAGGATACCCAAGATGTAGTAAACTTTATACTCACTCTTATGTCCAAGATAGTGAGAATTAGTAAACTAAATACATTAATTATCTACTATTGCCTTGGATCCCACCTCCTTTTTTCAAGGATGATGTGGGTTCCAAAAGCTTAGCCAAACCCCTCTTTCAAGGATGGTTTGATCTTTCAAGAATTTAGATTTTTCACCCACAAATCAATTTTGAGTATTTGGGGTTTTTACCCATGAATCCCAACCAATTTAATCAAGTAATAGTAGAACCCATTATCAACTAACTAGCATATATGTAAATACATCAGAACCCACAACTAATTTCACCTTAGTTCAACATAATCCAAAGACTAAAAAATTTAGCTATGTATGAATAAAAGAGAGAAACATATACCAAAAGGGTTATTCAAGGCATCCATTTTTCACAAATTCCAAAGTCCAAATATCCAAATCAAATTACAATTCTCGCCTAATTTAGGGTTTTCATTTCAAATTCAAAGTATTGCTAGTCTCTAGAATGCCCAAAATGGTAAAGGTTTTAAGATTTTAAGGGATTTGGGGTCGGTTGATAAAAATTACAAAACATCCCCTAGGCCTAATCTCATGTTGCTGTGATCGCACTAGATTTGATGTGATCACAGCTACCACGACTGCAGGCAGATCCGCGCAATCGCGGTTGCTAACCTACTTGACTGGCTGTGATCGCATACGTCAAATCGCGATCATAATAACTGAGGCCTATTTTTGCTCCAGGTCTTCCAGTTGCACTTTTTTTCTCTCTTTTGATTTATTTTTGCTCAAGTCCACATCTTTCTATATCATAATATGTATGTCAGTAAAGTACAAATATTAGTGTATTTAATGGTACATATATCTTATTTATACTTTCTAATTATGGTAATATGCATGAATGTTTATGGAAAATGAGTAGTAAACTCACCACTCATCACTCTTGCACTAAAGTGTCCTGCTTCTGCATCTATTTTTTCTTCTGGTACCGGTATTGAATGTAATTAATTATATGATCTTGTATCCCAACAAGAGTTTGAGGCATTGAATGATGTCATGATTGGTACATTACAACTCTTTTCTTGTAATAGGTATTATTTACTTGATCTAGGGTTCACTCTCTTATGTGACTCTATTTACTGCTATGAAATTTAGTTTTGATCCCGAGGTTATTATGAATCCTTTTTATATAAGGAGAGTGTGGTATCTATTGGTAGTAAAGAGTCTTTGGTAGATTTTTTTGAACTAGAAATGATGGATTTTGATATTATTTTGGGATGGATTAGTTACACTCGTGATACACATCCTTAGATTGTCGGATACTTAATGTTGTCTTTATGTTCCTTGGTGAACCGGTTATTGAATGAGAGAGTGGTTCCCTTTCCCCTAATGAGAGGTTTATATCGTATCTTAGATATAGAAGATTAATCTCTAAGAGGTGTCTCTATCATCTAATTTGGGTTAAAGATTCTAACTAAGAATGTCCTTATTTTCATTCAATTTCAGTTGTGAATGAGTTTTCTTTTGCCTTTCTAGATAATATTCCTAGTGTTCTTCCGAATAGTGAGATTAAGTTTGGGATTTACTTAGTTTTGAACACTCATCCATTATTTTTTCCTCCTTTTAGGATGGCTCCAGTTGAGTTTAAGGAACTCAAGGAGCAACTAAAGGATCTTTTGGAAAAGGGTTTTATCTGTCGTAATGTATCTTAGCGGACTGCACCAGTGTTATTTGTGCTTTAGAAGGATGGTTCCCTTCGGGTGTACATTGACTATAGGCTGTCAAATAAGGTAACAGTTAAGAACAAGTATCCCCTTCCAAGAGGAGATGACTTATTTGATCAATTGCAAGGTTCTAAATTTTTTTCTAAGATAGATCTTTGATCTGTGTATCATCAGCTTAAAATTAGGTAGTGGATATCTCTAAGATAGCTTTTTGTACTCGGTATGGTCACTTTGAGCTCTTAGTGATGTCATTTGGGTTAACCAATGCCCCGACGGCATTCATGGATTTGATAAATATGGTTTTTTGTTAGTTTCTAGATGTATTTGTCATTGTATTCATAGATGACATCTTGCTGTACTCTAAGAGGGGTGGATTGTGCCAATCACCTTCATGTTGTGTTACAGACCTTTAAGGAGCAATAGTTGTATGCCAAATTCTCAAAATATGAATTTTGGTTGAATATTGTAACTTTTTAGATTCATATTATTTCTAGTGAGGGGATCATGATGGATCCACAAAAGGTTGTAGTGGTTAAGAAGTGCCTAGACCTATGAGTCCAACTGACATTTGGAGCTTCATGGGTTTGGTTGGGTACTATAAGAGGTTTTTGGAAAGTTTTTTGACAATAGATGCTCCATTGACTAAGTTGTCTCAAAAAAAGGAAAAGTTCTCTTGGTCGGATTCTTGTAAGGTTAGTTTTGTGAAGCTGAAGGATAAGATAACTTCGGCTCTAATTTTGACTTTGCCTGAAGACAGTGAGGGGTTTGTTATTTATTATTATGTGTCCCGGACGAGACTTGGTTGTGTTTTAGTACATCATGGGACGGTGATATCCTATGCTTCTAGGTATTTAAAGGTGCATGAGAGGAATATCCTACTCATGATTTGGAGCTTTTAGCAGTGGTGATTGCGTTGAAAAATTTGTGAAACTAGTTGTATCGAGTCCATATGTAAATATTTTATAATAATAAAAGTCCACTGTATGTGTTCACTCAGAAAGAGCTTAATCTCTAGTAGGGGAGATGACTTGAGCTTTTCAAGGACTATGATATGAATCTTTACTACCACCCAGGTAAAGCTAACATGGTTTTTGATACTTTTAGCAGGTTTTCCATAGAGAGTTAGCTTATGTGATAAGGAGAAGAGAGACTAGGTGAAGGATATTCACCACTTAGCTAATCTTAGAGTTCATATTTGGAATTCAAGAATAGTAATGTGTTGGTACAGAATGTGGTTCGGTCGTCTCTTGGTGTAGAGATCAAGGAGAAGCAAATGCTAGATCCTATCTTAAAGAAGATCAAGGGTGATGCAGGTGGGCAAAAGGTGATGGTACTTGAGATCAGTAGTAACGGTACCTTGCGGTATCAAGAGAGGTTATGCGTTCCTTATGTCGATGAATTACTTGAAAGGATATTGGCTGAGGTGCATGAATCAGGCTATGTTGTTCATCCTAGTCCAAGAAAAATGTATATGATCTTAAGGAGAGGTATTGGAAGAATAGTATGAAGAGGGATGTGGCTAAGTTTTTAGCCAAGTGCATATGTGTCAACAAGTAATAGTTGACCACATGGGGCCCAAAGGATTGTATCAATAAATTGAATTGCCAGAATGGAAATGGGAGGTGATCAATATAGATTTTGCTATTGGTCTTCCTCAGTCTTGAATCCATTTTGATTTAGTTTGGGTCATCATGGATAAGATGACAAAGTTGGTTCACTTCATGATAGTAAGGACTAACTTTTCAACTAATGATTATGCAATGTTGTGCCTTCATAAGATTGTTAAGCTGTTGGGGTACCTATTTTGATTATCTCTAATTGTCTTATGCATTTTTCATCTAGCTTTTGGTGGTCATTTTTTAAAGGGTTGGGGACTAAGGTTATTTTGAGTACTATTTTTCACCGGTAGACAAATGGGCAAGAAGAAAGGATAATTCAGAAATTAGAGGATATGATTTATGCGTGTGTTATCGACTATGGCGGTAATTAGGTTGAGCATCTACCTCTTATAGAGTTTGCTTACAACAATAACTATCATTCTAGATTAGGATGTCCACTTTTGAAGCATTGTATGGTAAGAGATGTAGATTTCCTAATAGATGGTTTGATCTTGCTGAGGTGGATATTTTGGCCCAAATTTGGTTTATCAGGCTATAGAGACAGTGAAGGTGATTCAAGATAGGCTTAAGGCTGCCCAAAGTCACCAAAAGTCTTATGCAGATTTAAGGCATAGAGACTTGGAGTTTGAGGTTAGAGATAAGGTATTCCTAAATATAACTCCCATAAAGGAAGTAATGCAGTTTAGGAAAAAGAGGAAGCTCAGTCCCCGGTATGTTGGTCGTTATGTGGTTTTGAAAAAGGTTGGTAATATTTCATATGAATTTTAGTTTCCTTCTAGTTTGAGCTCCAATTATTCGGTATTCCATGTCTCTATAATAAGAAAGTGTGTAGGTGATCCTTCATCAGTTGTTCCTTTGAAGAATTGGGTATTTTAGATTCTCTATCTTATGAAGAGATCCTAATTGATATCTTGGATCGGCAAGTTCATTTGTTGTAGACCAAAGATATTGCTTCGTTTAAGGTGCCATGGTAGAACCATAAGGTAGAAGAAGCTACTTGGGAAGCAGAGGCAGACATAAAGTCCAATTATCCATATTTTTTTCTGCTATGGATATTCATGCGGAAGGTATATGTTCTTGGTCACATCTTTGTTTTCTAGTTTTGATTAAAAGAAAGGTTGATTTCCTTGCATCTTTATTGTAAGTAAAAGTAGAGGCATCTAAGGGATATAAATCATGATTATACTACCTTATCCGTATTAGAGGATGAATGATCTTAGTGAGGGATACTGAAACACCTTGGGTTTTGATCCTTAACTATGTCCTGATTTTTTGGCTTTTGGATATCATACAACTTGGGTACTTCTCATATGTTATACTACGATTTGGTCTTAGTCATATGGTAACTAGTGTGATTTGGTTGGTTTCTGTACAGTGTATGGTTAGATCATACTAATCATACCTTAGGGTACTAATGATAAGATGTCAATCGTATGTTGCCCTAAGTTAAGACTAGGTAATACTATTCTGCCTAGGGTATGGTTCATGGTACTAGTAGTATAGTTGTTTATGGTTTGTCCTTGGTGATCTTATGATAGATAGTGTTGGGGTCTAAAGCAAGGCCTAGGGTATGATATAGGGGTACCACTCATACCCTAGGGTACGATTAGGGTGGGGTGGTTGTACCCTTCTGCGGGAATTTTATATAGTTTTAGTTGGGGGTAATTTGGACATCTCCCCTCTTAACCTCTTAAGGCCCTATTACTATATCACTATTGGGACATTATTTACCCTAGTATTCAAATTTTACACACTTAGAAACTCTCTAAAATTCTTTCAAAGGATCTTGGGTCAGGGAAGGCTAGGGTTTCATCAATAAGATCAATTTGGGACTTACAAGGGAGATTTTATCTTCCTAATCTAAGGTATGTTACTCTACCCTCATTTTAATTCCAACTAAAGACATGTTTTCTGATTTTTTTCATGGTATAATTATTGTATAGTTTTGGGTTTTCAGATATATATTGGGGGTTTATGTTATAATGGTTGGTTATGGTTTTCTCGTGTCTTTTACTTATAGTTTTCATAGTATAATAATGGTTTGAACATTTGGTTGTATGTGAATGGTTAATTGGGTAGTTGGTTTTTGCTTTGGAAATCTATGGGTACATGGGAATCCCTTCTTCTCTAAAAGGTTGGCTAAGGACATTGCTTAGAAGTTATAGTTGATATGACGATGCCACTTCTTATAGCCTTGGTCAATACTAAATAAAATTGGTGGTTTAGTTGTGTGACAAGGGTTTTAATCGGGCAATAATGACGGGGTGCATAGCTAACCGTGAAGATGTAAGTCCAATGGACGAACACTGGAAACACATATTTGCCGGCATAAGGATTGGTCGTGAAGACCATATACTATACTTATGGGGTACACAGGAATCCCGAAAGTTACACTTGTATATATGTATCATGGAGAGCAAAGGGTACTTGAGAATCTCCAACTCCTATAGTATCTCTTATTTGTGCAGCTACACGTATTGAGGCCCATTCAGAGGGTAACACTTGAACCATATTGTATGTGGGTGGTTCTAGGATAGTTAAGCTAAACATACCCATATTAATGGTTTTAGAGGCATGCTAAGCCCAATTCCCTTTCCCATCATGGATTATATGTATATACATATATGGTTATGAAAGTATGTGGCTGTTGCTTGGTTTTAATGGATGGTATTATTTTATCCTTATCCCGAGTACTTGCTAGTGTTTACCCGCTAATCCATCTTTGGGATGCTATATCTCCGTGCAATATAATAATACTTCTCGTGCTTAGTAATCAGATTCAAGATCAGCTGTTGGATTGAAATTGTGAGCTTCCATACTCCAGAAGGCTCCATTTCATATCATGGATGTGTTTACATACTTTTGTATTTTTATAGACTATGGTTTTGGCTATTGTAGGGGGCATGTCCAGATCAGATATTGTTTTACTTTTGATTAGAGGCTTTATAGAACTACTATGGGTTGGTATGGGCAATGTCGGTAGTGGTGTCAGCCTTAGTATTGGCATTGGTATTGGCGATTATATCATTTGACCGTATTTATGATTGTTCTATCATATTATGTCATGTTAGGGACATGAAATTGGTTATTATATCGATTTAGTTATGGTTGTTGGTTGATATTGATGGTTAGACTTGCTTAGGTTGGTCATTGTCACTGACCTATTCAAAAGTCTAGAATTATACAAAATATTATATGCTCTAAATTCATATGACCAAGGATATGGGTTTGGATTTTGGGTTAGGTAACAGGGGTGGTCTCCGGTCTTGGTTAGACTTGAGATGCCCATTACAAGGCCCTGGTTTGGGTCATGTTATAATGTTTCTCTTTCTTGTGTTGTATTTTCAAGCTGTAGAGTTTAGGGTCTAGATTTCTCCTCTACTCCTACGTGTTTTCTTTTTAGATCATGACTTCTCGATGTTCAGAAGATCAAGGAAAATTCTCTTCCCCACTTGGGGTCAATGATGATGTGACCCATTCTACTTATGTGGTCTAGACCCGATCTAGGGGTCCAATTCTGGATTTTGCTTGAGTTCCGTCTATTCCTTCAAGTACATCTCAGACTCCTCAGACTGAAGTGACAAATGTGGAGTTTTGTCACTCCGTTCATATGTTGGCACTATTGGTAGCTTCTCAGTCTGAGTGTGGCGTTCCTGTTACTCAACCTTATGAGGCCACAAGGGATGGCCAGCGATGTTTTGCCTTTTGACGAAACATTTTATATCTGTAACAAAGGATAATTGTCCATTTTCAAGCAACTATTATTGTATTTGAAACTCGATTTTAGTGTTTTTAGGGAAAGGTCTTAGTTGGAGAAAGAACTTGGAAAAGAAGTAGAAAAAGGACACTGATGGTCAAACTGACAGACCATCAGGGTGCTCGTTAGCGATAAGCAGAAGCTTTAGAGTTGTAGACCTTTGCGACGGTCTAGGTGACGGACCGTCATTTCCTTGATGGGCCGATAACCTGGTCGTCAGATCATAAAAAGAAAGCATCATACTGAGGAATAAAGCGACGGTCCAGGTGACGGATCATCAGTCCCTTTATAGGCCGTCAACCTGGTCATTGGAGCTGAAATAGAACACAACTTCACTGGATACATTGCAACGAACCCAGCGACAGACCGTTAGGAACTTGACAGGCCATCAACTCATCCATAAATGTTAAAGCGGCAATCTAAATTTTGAATTTTAAAACCCCAGTCCCTGGAAGCATATAAATACCCAGTTTAGGTTTTATTTTTGGTATCCTTATCTTTCTTCCATCTTTTGAAACTTATTGTAAAGTAGTATTCTTTGAGATTTAAGCTACTATTGTGGATCTAGATATTTTATACATATTTCACTGAAGATTCAAGGACAATTATTGGAACTTTTGTAAGTAATTCTCAGAATTTATTTATAAATAACACAATGACTATTTGTTCTCTTCTTGAGATGTGTGGCTAAGCTCTCATAACTAGGGTTATGGGATCATTGATGTGAATAGCTAATTGGGGTTATGAAAACTCTTAATTTTCATACTTGATTGAGATTGTATAAACCCTTCTACATATTAACGACCTTTCTTGGTTGCAAACTCTAAGGGTGAGCCTATGAACATCACTTGCTTAAGTAGAAAAGTGCATGTTGGGAAAAAAAGAGGTTTACATGGAATCCAAAGGCTTTAATTTTTGGGTTATGGGTTGATGCCTTAACAAGGATTAACCCATATAAGAGACTAATTGAACAAACTAGCAGATTCTGTAAGTTCGAAAGAATTGAATGGTAAGCTATCAATTTAAGTTGAGAAACAAATCGGTAAAATTTAGAACTCAATAATTCTTGCAACTTAAATTATAAATTGGAATCTTAAGAAAACTCATAACCCTGATGGCTTGAACATCTCGGTGAACATAATACTAGTTTGTCTACTCTCATTGAATTAACACTTTCAATAAAACTCACTAGTTGGAACACTAGTTACTAAAAACTTCTGAATACTGTACTCAGTCAAAAACCCCCCTTTACTCCAGAACCTTCGATCAACATTCTGTTAACAACCATAACACTTAGTTTGCATAGTATTCCCTATGGGATTTGACCCCAACCTAGTTGGGTTCTACATTTGATAGCGACCGCTTACACTTTCTACTGAGAGTTGTAATTTGGGTGTATCAAATTTTAGCGTCGGTGTCGGGGAATATGGTTGTCAATTAAGTTTGTGATTGTTAATTTACCATTTCTCAAGTTTCCCAAATTTTACCTTTATTTGTCATTTTTGTTAGCTACAGGCTAATTGTTGTTTATGCTACGCACTAGAAGTTCAGGAGAACCATTATTACCCTTCAATCCTGAACCTCATCTAATTGGCAGAATGGAAGAATAACAAGAAGCAGAGAGACTAGCTGCCTTGGCTAGAGCACTAGTTAATCAATAGAACAATGGTCAACTAGCCCATCTCCCTAATATTGATGAGGAAGACTCGGGGGATGATGATCTGATCAACTGTAATACCCCATACTTTTCTCAACATAATTTGACATCTAGAATATTAAGTGTTAGCTTCAAGAGATAATAACTTTTCATACATGTAGAATTTCTAGATTTAGACCATCCAATGTGTAGAAAATTTAATTATCTTTCCAACAATATAAGATTTGCCTAAATCTGATAACAAAGTAAGAAGTTATGGCTATCTTAAGTTTCAGTCAAAAAATAGCATGATTTGGGCCCATAGCGCGTCACGAAGAAGTGTAAAATCACAATTGTCAAATTCCAATGAGACTCCACGATCATGGCATGTCATGGGGGAGTCCCATTTCACATTTGGCAATTTCCAGTGAGCCTACGCGATATTGGTGTGTCGCACCAATGGCCAAAATGGCAATCAAAAGGGCCACCGTGATTGTGGCGCTTCTTGGTGAACGCCCAGTTCCCACTTATCCTTTTCTAGTGATCCACCGTGATAGTGGTGTGTCGCGGGAACCGGATTAGTTCAAAGCAATGTGTGGCATCCCGGGAATTGGATTTTGAGGGATTACAAACTTGGTATCACAGCCAATGGTTTAGAGAGTCTAGGGTATCAAACAAGTCACGTTACGTAGAGTCTTGATCATCGGTTTGAAGTGCGCCACATCTATGAGCAAAAGACTATGGGGCATTTTAGGAAATCATCTCTTCTTTAATGATTTATATTCATTCGGTATCTCTATCTGATTCTAACTCGTTCTTTCACGTGACTGAAAATGCCTCCTCATCAAGATAACGCATGCAAAAATGATAACCTGCCACCTCAGCCCACAGATCTTTTGAATGAGAATACGTCATATGTAGAGTTTTGAGATACCTTTTAGGTGCTAGCCCAAGCTGTGACAGCTAATGTTCAGGGCAATCAAAAGGCTATAGTACCACTTCAGCAAGATGGGGACTTAGCGACAACCAAAATTTGAGATTTAATAAGAATGAATCCACTAAATTTCTTTGGGTCAAAAGTAGGTGAGGAACCACAGTTTTATCTAGATAAGGTGAAGAAGATCACCCGAATTATGCAAGTTTCTGAAAAGGAAAGTGTAGAATTCACATCCTATAAGTTGAAGGATGTTGCATATGATTGGGTAGTAATGTGGAAGAAAAGTAGAGGGGAGAATACAACTCCCATGACTTGGCAGCTATTTCAGCATGCGTTCTTAGACAAGTTCTTCCCACATGAGATGAGGAAAGCCAAGATAGAAGAGTTTATAAACCTGAGGTAGCGCTCAATGATAGTGAAAGCGTATTGCCTTAAATTTAACCAGTTGTCCAAGTATGCCCCTGATCAGATGTCTGGCCCTAGGTCAAGCATGAATAAGTTTGTGACCAGTGTGTTTGGGTTGGTAGTTAAGGAGTGTAGGCATGCTATGCTTATTAAAGACATAGATTTTGCTAGATTGATGATTCATGCTCAGTAGATTAAGGTAGAGAAGTTGAAGAAAAGAGAGAGAGTAAATAAGAAGGCTAGAATAGGGTAGTTTGAGTATGGTTAGTATTATTTCCAGTTTCAAAATTTTTCATCTATACCTGCACCATCTTCAGCTAGTGCTCTTGCACCCAGGAACAGACAGGAGTAGTAGGGTAGGTCATTGAAGTCTAAATCTCAGAATAGTGTAAGTGGGAAGCCCAATCACCCCCCATGTGCTAAGTGTGGTAAGAATAATACGAGTGGCTGTTTATGGGGTTAGAAAGGTTTTTATGGTTGTGGCCAGATGGATCATGGGGTTAAAGAGTGCCCGCATGCAAGACATGGAAACAGAGATGTTCATCCTCAGACTCAGGCTAATAATGCACTAGCCCCTCTAGGTCACCCATCCCTCCTCAGGGTGCATCATCCAGTACCGATGGCGTCAGTGCCAGAATCGATTCTATGCTTTAGCATCCCATCAGGAGTAGGAGGATTCACCAAATGTTGTTACTGGTATGCTTCGTGTCTTTTATTTTGATGTTTATGTGTTGTTAGACCCTGGGTCAGTATATCTTATGTGACCCCATTAGTTGCAGTAAATTTTGAAATGAGTTCTAAAAAGATCCCTGAGCCTTTTTTTGTTTCTACCCCAGTAGGTGAGTCAGTTGTTGCCAAATAGATTTATAAAAAGTATCCTATCACTGTCTTTCATAAAGTTATGTTAGCATACCTAATAGAGTTAGATATGGTTGACTTTGATCTTATTCTTAGTATGGATTGGCTACATTATTATTATGCTTCTATAGATTGTCGCACCCAAGTGGTAAAGTTTCAGTTTCCAGATAAGCCATTCTTTGAGTGGTCAGATAATTTAGTGTCTCCCAAAAGTCATTTCATATCTTATCTAAAGGCCAGAAATTTGATTTCCAAAGGGTGTATCTACCATCTTGTTCGAGTTAAAGACACTACATCTAAGACTCCAATAATTCATTTAGTTAGTATAGTCTGTGAGTTTCTTGATGCATTTCCAAAAAATTTGCCAAGAGTACCTCTCGATAAGGAAATAGAATTTGATATTGACCTTCTCCCAGATACTCAGCCTATTTTTATTCCTCCATATTGTATGGCTTCTGTAGAGTTTAAGGAGTTGTAAGATCAATTCAAAGATCTTTTAGATAAAGGCTTTATAAGGCCTAATATTTCTCCATGGGGCACTCCCATCCTATTTGTGCAAAAGAAAGATGTTTCTTTGCGAATGTATATTGACTATCATCAGCTAAATAAGGTCACAGTCAAGAATAAATACCCTCTTCCTAGAATTGATGACCTGTTTGATCAACTCCAAGGTGCAAGTTATTTCTCAAAGATAGACCTTAGATCCGGCTATCATCAGCTTAAAGTAAGGGAATGTGATATTCCAAAGACTGCTTTCAAAACCCGTTATGGTCATTTTGAGTTTATAGTCATGTTTTTCGGGCTAACCAATGCTCCAAAAACTTTCATGGACCTCATTGACCAAGTTTCAAATAGTATCTAGACATGTTTGTTATAGTATTCATAGATGATATCTTTGTGTACTCTCGCAGTAAGGATGACCATGTAGATCATCTTAGAATTTTCTTGCAAACTCTTAGAGATCATCAATTGTTTGCCAAATTCCGCAAGTGTGAATTTTGGCTAAGATCAGTAGCCTTTCTTGGTCATATTGTTTCCACTAATGGTATTAAAGTTGATCTCTAAAAGACAGAAGTCGTAAGGAATTGGCCTAGACTTATTTCTCCATCAGACATTAGGAGTTTCTTGGGTCTAGCTAGTTATTACAGATGTTTTGTTGAGGGTTTCTCATCCATAGTGTCTCCTATTTCTATAATGACCCAAAATAAAGTTATGTTCTTGTGGTCAAATTCCTGGGAGAAGAATTTTCAGGAGTTAAAGACTAAACTCACTACAGCCCCAGTCTTAGCGCTACCTGATGGTATGGATGGATTCATTATTTGTTGTGATGCTTCTAGAGTTGGTTTGAGTTGTGTTTTGATAAAGAGAGGTAAGGTCATAGCCTATGCCTCTAGACAGTTGAAGCCTCATGAAAAGAACTACCCTACCCATGATCTTGTATGGTGTGCATATAAATGTGTTCACGGACCACAAAAGCTTGCAGTATATGTTTACTCGGAGAGAGTTGAATCTCCGGTAGAGGATATGGTTATAATTATTAAAAGATTATGATATGAGTGTGTTGTATCATTCAGGCAAGGTCAATGTAGTGGCAGAGGCCTTTAGTAGATTGTCAATGGGCAGAGTTGCTCATGTGGAGAATGATAAGAAAGAGTTAGATTGGTAAGTTCACCGTTAGTCTAGATTGGGTGTTAGATTGGTCGATTCGGCTGAAGGGAATGTATAGGTTCAGAGTAGTTCTGAATCTTCATAGTATCGGAAGTGAAGGAGAAGCAAGACAAAGATTCTAGTTTGGTAAAATTGAAGGAGTAAGTTAAAGACCAAAAGGTAGAGGTTTTCTCCCAAGGGGAAGATGGTGTCTTGAGATACCAGAGCAGATTGTCTGTTCCATATGTTGATGATTTGATAAAGCGGATTATGGTAGAAGCGCATGGTTTGCGTTATTCCATTTATCCAGGATCCACCAAGATGTACCATGACATGTGTGAAATCTATTAGTGGAGTGGTATAAAGAAAGATATAGCAGAGTTCGTAGACAAGTGTGTAACTTGTCAACAGGTTAAGTTAGATCACGAAAGACCTAGTGGTTCTTTGAAAGAGTTTGGTATCCCTACTTGGAAATGGGAAGAGGTGAATATGGATTTTGTGACTGTTTTACGCTTTTGCATCTCCAGGATGATTCGATTTGGGTTATTGTAGAGATTGACTAAGTTAGCACATTTCTTGCCAGCTCATACGTCCTATATAATTAGGGATTATGCTAAGTTGTACATCAGAGAGTTAGTCAAACTACATGGAGTTCGATAGTCTATCGTTTCAGATAGGGGTATTCAGTTCACTTCCCAGTTTTGGAGAACTTTTTAGAAGGGTCTTAGTACCTAAGTCCATCTTAGTTCAGCTTTCCACCTTCAGAAAGATGGTCAAGAAGAGAGGACTATCTAAACTCCAAAAGATATGTTGAGGGTATATGCTCTTGATTTCAAAGGTAGTTGGGATAAGCAATTTCCACTGATTGAATTCGCTTATAATAACAGTTACCATTATAGCATACAGATGGCCTCATTTGAGGCTCTTTATGAAAGGAGTGTATATCACCCATAGGTTAGTTTGAAGTGGGTGAGGCTGCTTTGCTTGGGCTTGACGCAGTGTTTGAAGCTATGGAAAAATTTAAGTTGGTTAGAGAAAGATTGAAAAATGCCCAAAGTCATCAGAAATCATATACAGATGTAAGAAGAAGGGACCTCGAGTTTGGGGTTGGTGATTTAGTGTATCTGAAGATTTCACCCCTGAAAGGGGTGAAGAGATTTGGCAAAAAGGTGAAGCTTAGTCCCCAGTGTGTTGGCCCTTATAGAATTGTAAGTCGTGTTAGGAAAGTGGCTTATGATCTTGAGTTGCCCACAGATTTGTCGTCAGTTCACCCTATATTCCATGTCTCTATGCTTAATAAATGCATCGGTGACTCCACTATTGTAGTTCCTTTAGAAAGCTCAGGTATTCAAAATAGCCTTTCATACGAAGAGATCTAAATTGAGATTTTAGATCATCATATCTGTAGACTAAGGAGCAAAGAGGTTCCCTTTGTCAAAGTTCGTTGGCGGAATCAGTCAGTTGAGGGCGCCACTTGGGAAGCAGGAGCTGATATGTGAGACAAGTTCCCTCACCTCTTCTACACAAATTTAGATTCAGTTAAAGGTAATAATCTTCCTTAATTCAATTCTTTTCTAATCACAGAGTCAGCTATATAGTTGTCGTCATGTAAGTTCATGCACTCACAGAATAAGCTCAGAAGCTCAAAATGATTTAGATTCAGTTTCACAATTTATTTCAATTGTGTATGCTATCATATATCCTTATATTCCTCAGTATTCTTAGTATAACTAGCAACATTTGAGGATGAATTTTTCCAAGGGGGAGATATTGTAATATTTCGTACTTCACTCAACTCAATTGGACGTCTAGAATGTCAAGCGTTAGCTTCAAGAGAGAATGACTTTCATACATGTAGAATTTTCGAAATTTAGACCCTCCAATATGTAGGAAATTGAACAAGCTTTCCAATGATATAAGATTTGCCTAAATCTAATAGCTGAGTAAGAAGTTATGGCTATTTTAAGTTTCACTTGTAAAACACCGTGATTTGGGCCCGTAGCGCATTGCGGAGAAGTGTAAACTCACAATTGTCAAATTCCAGTGAGACTCCATGATCATGGCATATCGTGGATTAGTCCCATTTCACATTTGGCAATTTCCAGTGAGCCTACACGATATTGGCGCATTGCGCCAGTGGCAAAAATGGCAATCCAAAGGGGCACCACAATTGTGGCGTATCCCGGTGAATGCCTAGTTCCCACTCGTCCTTTTCCAATGAGCCACCGTGATAGTGGCGCATTGCGGTGGACAAGAAAATCAGGATTTTTGGTTATTTTTTCGGTTCCGATTTAAAGTTTAATAGGGGCATTTTGGTCAATCCCCAAGGCCCCAATTCGTGTAAAACACATCATTAAGCATATTTCAAAGAACTTTATGCTAGTTTCATCAATTCTTTTCAAAAGAAAACCCTAAATCTATAACTTTCACTCCAATAAAACCCAATTTCTTCTTTAATTCTCCAAAGCAATTCTAGATTAAGGATTCCCAATTGAAGAACTCTAAGAAATCATCTCCAAAGACACAATAGGAGTCCAAGATTCAAGCTTTTCATCTAAGATCATCGATTAAGGTATGTGGGGGTTTTAGCAAGGATAATCCTTTCATCCTTTAACCCAAAAACTTATTTTAATTACAAATTTATTGAATACTATATGATTTCACATGGAATTCAAGTTAGGATTTGTACCCATTATTGTATTTACAAGATTATGAAATTTTCAGTGATTTAGAAGTTGAATTACATGATTATGTTTATATTTCCATGCATATTGAAGAAATTTCCAGATTTTAAGTTGATTTATAAATGGTTACATTACCAAGCATGAACATTATGATGTTTTAACATGAGTTTGATGCATGGGACATTAAGCCCTAATTAAATATTTCTATTTCAAGATTGGTTGTGCTATAAGAACCCTATAAGTAGATTCCTTTTCAAATTATTGATAAAGATTTGACCTTTTGGTCTTAGAATAGCTATGAAATCCACTTTACAAATTCAGATTATAGATTTAGCTTTACAGATATACTGTTGGTTTTCATTATAAACCATTATACTATTTTAAAGTGGATTTCCATTAGAATTAGCATAGAGATTTAGTGGCAGTAGTATTTAGCACCGAGTTGGGTACGTTACTATGGTTTCATACACCAAAACTATAAGCCAACATAGGATTTAAATTGTTCTCACTTTTATATGGATGATAGATATGTGATCACTTATATAGGTTATACTCTCTGGAAACAGTATGACTCCTCTCCCCAACGTGAGGATTCATCCTTAGGGGGGAAAAATGTTGGACTCCATGAATGCTTACATAGTTTATGTCGGTTAGAAGAATCTCCTATGCAGAATAGGTTTTCAAATTTGTAAACCCTTAAGATAAAGTATTTTCTCTACAACTTTTAAGTTCTTGAGTTTAAAATATTGCTTTAGACAACCCTTCAGATACAGACTTATAGATTTCACTTAGCCTACATGATTTGAGAATAAGAATATAATACAGATTTCGGAACTAAGTGTAATGGCTCACAAGTTTTATAATATATACTTTATTGTTCATGATTTATGATCTTCTGATTTCATATTATTACATTCTTTTTGAGTCATTTACGTTTAGTATGCATGATTTAATAAATTGTGATGATATTGCTTACTTATTGCATTCACCACCATATGCTCAGTCTTAGCAATGTGAGTGATTTTTGAGCATCTCTTCTATATCTCTGTAGTTGGTGAGTCATCATAATTTGGGTACTTAGCTATTTAGGTTTCCAATTTATTCGTAACAGATTCAGTATTGATTTCAGATAGTTTGAGTTATCTGGGGCCTATCCCAGTGACTCTCTAGTTTCAGTCAGTAGAGGCTTGTTAGACTATTAGATTTATTTTTATATTTTAGTTGCAGTATTTCGATTTTTTGTATTTGTCTTATTAGACCGATGAGATTAGTATTTTTAGATAATTCAGATAGTTTTTCCATATTTATTATGATTTTATATTCGTTTCCCCTATTTTAAGGTTTAGATTTAGTAGAAGGCAGCTAGGGTTAGCTCAGGACTTATAGTTTGGAGCACCGTGTGGCTTTCCAAAAACCAGATTTTGGGGCATTACATTAACCCAGCAAACAAGAGGCAGGCTGAGAATGTAGCTGCACCAGTGAATAAAAATCGAGCAGCTAGAGCAAACCACAAACCAACTATACAGTTTGCACTTGATAAAGAAGATGACATGACTTAGATGAGGCTGGTGCCCCCGGAGCAATTATTCCACCACAATTGGCACCTGGGGTAAAGATCAACATAACAAGTACCATGATATAACTGCTTAATCTCAAAGGGTTGTTTTGAGGACTTCCAGGGGATGATCCGAATATGCACTTGGTGGACTTCATCAATATTTGCAAATCCTTTGACAACCTTGGGGTTTGACAAAATGCAATCCATCTTCGGTTATTCCCGCTGTCTCTATCTGGTAAAGCAATAATGTGGTTGAATGAATTGGCTCCCGATTCTATAATAAACTACAGGCAATTGAAAGGATCTTTCCTAGAAAGGTTCTTTCCACCCTCCAGGATGTTACAGTTGAGAGACGAGATTATTAACCTCAGACAATTGCTGAATGAGGTACTACATGAGACTTGGATACGATTCAAGAAGAAACTGACATAGCTCCCCAACCACAATATGATCGATGGACATTTGATGGAGATATTCTATAGAGCTTTAAACTCCATCACCAAACCAACTGTAGACAATGTTGCAGGGGGATAATTCATGGAGCTTACTTTCACCAAAGCTGCGGATATGTTGGAAAAATTAACTACGATGGGTAGATCTTGGCATACCAGGGATTTCGTGGTAGAAAGACCTACTATGTCTAGTGGTATGTATGTAGAGCAACACCAGAAAGAGGAGTGCAACCAAGATATAGAACACATGAAAACCTAGATAGATCTTTTTACTAAACATTTGTTATCTAGAAAAATTGAGAAAATAAAAACTATTGGGTCTCAAAGTAGATCTGAATCTAATTCTGAGAAGGAGGCAAACTATCTAAATAATCAAGGGGATTTCTGAGGAAATACACAAGGGACTCAAGGTTAGAACTATTACGATAAAGCTAGTTACAAAAATAGGGATCAAGGGAGCTAAAAGAATAAGAACAACAGGTGTGGACTGTATGTACCTCTTGGAAGTCGTGATAATGCTGCTACCCATTTAGGTAATATGTTCATAGAGGACATGATGGAGAAGCTATTAAAAGGGGTTGAAGCGAACAATGTTGGTGTAACAATAATGAGAGTGACTTATCCTCCATGAGTAAGCTAGTTAACTCGCATTCAACTTCTATCAAATAGTTAGAGCAACAAATGAACCAACTCTTAGCAGTATTTACTCAAATAAAAAGCAGTAAATTGATGAGTGATACAGTGCAAAATCCTCAAAATAATGGTGCTCGTATGGTCGTTACCACTCGGAGTGGTAAGATATTACCAGACCCTTTTATGGGCAAAGCTATAATTGATAATGTGATTGAAGAAGATGTAGAAGATGTAGAAGATGAAGAAAACCATCCAGTGAAGTATGAGAAGCTGGATAGTAATTAGATTCTATATAACCATCCGCAAGCTGATAAGTTAGAAAAAGAAAAGGGAAAGAAGAAGGAAGCAGTGGTTACCACTCTCCCAAAACCACTGTCTCCCTTCCTCCATTGATTGAAAAAGAAGGTGGATAACACAAAGTTTAGCAAATTCATAGAACTGTTGAAGTAGCTAACGGTGAATGTGACTTTAGTGGAGGCACTAGAGTAGATATCCATATACGCTAAGTTTATGAAGGACCTTGTGACGAAGAAGAGAACAGTTAGCTATGAACCAGTGGATAACCTTCAACATTATGGTGCCATTTTTACAAGATCCTTAGTACAAAAGAAAGCAGACCCAGGAGCGTTCACCATCCTCTGTACTATTGGGTCTCTTCATTTTACTAAGGCATTATATGATCTGGGAGCAATTATTAACTTGATGCCACTTGCTATTTATAAGAAGTTGGGTTTGGGGGATCCTACACCCAAAAACATGCAACTAGTGATGGCAGATAGGCCAGTGAAGCGGCCAGTGGGCATATTGTATGATGTACTAGTAAACGTGGCTAGTTTTATATTTCCTAATGATTTCATCATTTTGGATTGCGAGGTGGATTTTGAGGTACCCATAATATTGGGTAGACCTTTCCTCATAATTGGGAGCATGCTTATTGATCTGTATGCTAATAAGCTACTGTTTAGACTTAATAATGAGGTAGTTTGGTTTGATGTTGCACTTCTACAAAGAAACACAAGGAGATGAGTTTAGTCTCCATCATTGATGTTTATTATAAAGATGAGCAAGAGGTGACAATCGAGGAGAAATTTGTTGTTTAAACTCTGGTCGCAGTCTTGATGAATTTTGATTGTGAAGGTATTGAGGAATACAAGGAGACAGTGTATTCCCTGAAGGGAATAAGATCATATTTATGCTCCCAAGAAGCTTGATTTAGATCTTAAAAATTACCCAATACCCCTGGCTAAACCATCTATTAAAGAGCCACCGGTGTTGGAGTTAAAGGAGTTGTTGGGCCATATATGGTATGTGTTTCTAGGCAGTCAGAACACTTTACCCATGATTATTGTAGTAGATCTGGGTAAGCACTAGGTTGAGGCACTTATCTTCATGCTTAGGAGATAAAAAGGGCTATAGGTTGAACTATTGCCGATATTATTATTATTTCTTTGGGTATTTACACTCACAAGATTCAGCTTGAGAAAGATTACACACTAACCATTAAGCACCAACATTGCCTTAACCCACTGATGTAAGAAGTAGTTAAGAAAGAGATCATTAATTGGCTTAATGCAGGAGTTGTATACCCCATATCTTATAGTAAATGGGAAAGCCCCATCCAATGCATACCTAAGATAGGGGGCATAACCGTAGTGGCAAATGAGAATAATGAGTTGATTCCACTCAAGTTTATGACTGGATGGAGAGTTTGCATAGACTATTATAAACTCGACTCATGGACTTTGAAGGACCACTTCCTAATGCCTTTTATGGATTAAATACTTGATCAATTGGTGAGAAGTGGTTGGTATTGTTTCTAAGATGGGTATTCAGGCTACAACTAGATTTCTATCGCCCTAGAGGATCACGAGAAGATGACATTCACTTGCCCGTATGAAACTTTTACTTTCAAGCGGATGCTGTTTGGTTTGTGTAATGCACCCGTCACCTTCCAATGGTGCATGATGTCTATATTCTCTGACATGATGGAGGACACCTTAGAGGTATTTATGGATGACTTTTTAGTGGTAGGTGGTTCTTTTGAGCTACGTCTGGTAAATCTGAGCAGATCATTGCAAAGATGCGAGCAGTTTAACCTTCTACTGAGTGGGGAAAAGTGCCACTTTACGGTGAAGGAGGACATTGTTCTTGGACAAAAAATGTTAGCAAAGGGAATTGAAGTCAACTGGGCAAAGTTCGAGGTTATTGAGAAACTACCTCCTCCTAATTTAGTAATGGGAGTTCATAGTTTCCTTGGTCATATGGGGTTCTATCGTTGATTTATAAAAGACTTCTCCAAAATTGCAAACACACTTTGCAAGATTTTGGAGAAGTAGTCCAAGTTCACATTTGATGATGATTGCAAGAAGGCATTTCAATGCCTTAAGGAGAAATTAGTTGCTTCCCCAATCATTGTTGCACCAGATTGGTCGATGTCATTTGAAATCATGTGTGATGCAAACGGAGTGGCTCTTGGGGATGTTCTTGGCCAAAAGAAAAAACATTGTTTTATCCCATTTACTAAGCAATCAAGGCATTGAATGGGGCTAAAACAAATTATGCTGTAACTGAGCAGGAACTTCTCCCAGTGGTCTATACATTTAAGAAATTCCATGCTTATTTATTGGGAACCATGGTGGTAGTGCATACAGACTATGCCTTTTTAAGGTTTTTAATAGAAAAGAATGATGCTAAGCTAAGGCTAATCAGATGGGTCCTGCTTTTTCAAGATTTTAAATTTGAATTAAAAGATCAGAAAGGATATGAGAATCAAATGCAGATCATCTGTCCAAACATGTGGAAGATCAAGCAGTCAAGGATGAACTTGAAATTGACGATACATTTTTGAATGAGAAAATCTTGGCGGTTGTTCTTGAAAGGGTACCTTGATACGCGAACTTTGCAAATTATGTGGTAAGTGAAATTATCCCAGAGAATTTTTAATTTTAACAAAAAAAGAAGTTCCTCCATGATGTTACACACTAATTTTGGGATGAGCCATTGATGAATAAGCTAATGCTAACACATTTGAGGTTTTTAACTAGAAATAATTGTAAAGTCTTAAACAACTTTTGTCATTTTTGATTGCTCTCTCTTTGATAATGCAAAAAAGTTAGGATGCAAGAAAACCAAATACAATAAGATCAAAAGAGGTAATTTTGGAACAAGTGGCCATGAAAGTGTAGTTGACAACTTGTCTGATAAGTCATCAAATTTATGCTAAGTTATCAGAGTTATCGTTAGCTGTAGACAGTGTGAGAAAGTTGGAGCAGAAATGTGATGAAATCTCTGATAAGTCATCACAATTCTGATAAGCCATCGAGAATGCCATCAACCTAAGGTAGTATATGGGATTTGAAGTAAAGAAGTGATGACATTGTCTGATATATCGTCAAAGTCCTGATAAATCGTCAGGATTACCATCAGCCTTAGGCAGTGTTCAGAAGCTGAGTTAAAGTAGTGACGACATTCCATGATAAGTCATTAGATCTTTGATAAGCCGTCAGACTCATCGACAATTGAAGATAGCAACATATTAAATATAGAGAGAAGTTGACGACATGTCTGCTAAGCCGTTAACCCCCTGATAAGTCATCACATGTTGTTGTCACCTATGCGAGAAAAATAGTTGTATGCTATGATTTAATTCCTAATTTAGCTCCTGGTATTTAAGGGAAAGTTTTTAGGTTTTATAGAGGGCGGACATTCATCTTGAACTTAACGACATTAATTTGTTTTCTCTCTAGTTTTAGGGCTTAACATCTTGAACTTATTCCAAAGACTACTTTACTTTTCTTTGGTCTCTAAACTTGGATTTCAATTTTCAATTCTTTGCTTTTGTTGTGGGATATTCTTCTTGAATTTGGGAAGAGAATCAATTTCTGACTACATCTTTTGGAAGTTTAATCACTTTGAATTATGAATTCAGTTATTGTTATCGCTTTTTCTTTCATGTGGAACTAAAACCCACAACTAGGGTTGTGGGATCTATGATTACTCGTGTATTGTCTTAACAGTTGGTTAGGGTTCGAGTGATTATGGGAACATCTTGATAATTCTTTTGTATTAATTATTTTTTTTTGGTTGCAAACAATAGATCTCGCCTTATGTTGATTTGCTTAAACTGAGAAATAAACTAAATTTAGTGAACTATCAACAAGGATTTGGGAAGGTTAAGTTCCCATCTAATGATTAATGCTGTAACAAGATTAATCAACTAGAAATAAAATCAGTGTGAATAGAAGGTTCTTAAGTTCGAGAGAATTAGAGAACTCAACATCTAGGTTGGTTGATAAACACTTAGATGAACTGTCATTCTGATAATTTGGTGTTTCCCATAAGTCACGAGAATCTAATACTACAACTATTATTCAATGGAGGATTACTAATCATAGTGATCACAACTCTAGTTTCTCTATATCATTGATTTGAAATATTACTGTTTAAGCTTTGAGTTCTAAGGTGAATTGAAGTATTAATAACTTTTGTTCAATCATTAAAAAAAATACCATTTTATCTTTTTATATCATTTGTTTGAATTTAACTTATAGCTGTAGTTTTAAATTAGTTTAATCACCACTCACATTGTTCCTCGTGGATTCGACCCTGACTCTAAAGTTGGGTAAATTTATTGACGATGATCTCCTTACACTAAATTAACGTGTAAGTTGAGCATTATAAAAAATGATGCCGTTGTTGGGGAATAATTTGGCGTATTGATTTGGTTTGGAATTTTAGCCTACTTGCTTGAATTTTAACTTGTAAATATTTGTTTTTAGTTTTTTTTTATTTCTTGTGTTATGTAGATTTTTATTTTAGTTTACTTATTACTATGACATCGTGGAATCAACATGATCTTGGTGGTTGAAAATCTTATCTTGATGATCCATGTCCATATTGTGATAGACCTCACTTTTGGAAATATTATAGATATGGTTCCCGGAGAGAGATGTGTGCACCATCTCCATCCTACCGGGAGCATGATTGTTCTTTATATGGTAGTCAAGATGGACATTTGAGTGATTTCCCAAATACCCCCTCCCCCTATTCGCTTACCCAAATTCTAGTTCATATTATGATTTTGATAGGTCTTATAGTCAATAAAAGGAAAAATAAAGCACTGGAAAGAGTGGCATTGAAGCTATGTTTTAACGAATAAGGATCTCTGAAAAGAAACGTATGATATCGTATGTGATATGCGTCAAGAAATAAAGCCAATCATTAATGAGGAGATATATATACAGGTCAATCATTCAAAGCATTCTAACTCTTTTGTTTTGATTTGACGCGTTGGGGACATTGCATGATTTTTAGTTGAGGGTGGGGCTACTTGTGGGTGTTGATGTACTCTTGGGGTTTTTGTTGCCGTGCCTCTTTTCCCCAAAGTCTTGTTCCTAGTAGAGATGATATATTTAGACATATTGTGTTTGTTTTGTGATGTGTTGTGGTTAAATGTGGGAAAAATAAGTATCTAGGACAGTTGACATATTTTTTTTGATTTTTGAACACCTCTCCAATGGTCTGTTTTATAACTGTGTGATATGCATTTATGTGTGACCACTTTGCATCTTGTTATGGCATTAGTACTAGTGAGATGATAACTATTGCTAAACAATTTCATGAACCGTATGGGTAGTAGCTTGTAATGTACCTGTGTGCCATATGAGTGTGAGATATTACTTAGTTCCTTTTGTATGTTAAATTCAGAACTTGCTCGTTTAGTCTAGCCTTGGTTGTAGGATAGGGGTTACAAAAGGATCATAGGCCATTTTGAGATTAGTCCACTTTTAGCCTAAATTACCTTCCTTGTATGAATAATATCCCTTGATCCTGTTTTTGAGCCTAAATTCCTATTCTTTTATGATACCTATCACCTTCCCATTTTTATCACAATGAACCTATTTTGGCCTTGGTCCTCTTTGGACATTGTACACTTTGACTTAGGTAAACAAACCAAGTTGAGGGTGGCTACCATAGGGGTGCGTGATGTAAAATGAGTATGAAGAAATGTAGAATAAAAGAAAACAATAAAAATCTAGGAGCGGTTGAAAAAGAATAAGAAAGGAAAAGTTGTGAAAAAAAATAAATAATTGTCAAAAAGACTGCACCCATCCAGAGTATGTGTGATCAAGAAAGGAGAGAATTAGGTAAAGGTAAATAAGTGAGACCCCAAAAGTTAGTGCAGTGCCAAGGAAGCTTAGTCACCTTAAATATCATTGAGTATCTTACTAGACCTTAGCCTACATTACAAGCCAAAAAAAAGACCTATAGTGATCCTATCTTACCTGTCTGAAAAACTTGGTAATGAAAATAAGGGCAAGCATATGGCATTTGGCATACATTGACTGGAACTTCTTTCTGAGAGTGAGTGTCTCTTGAACGTCCCCACATTGACATACTAGAGTTCACATATGAGTGAAGAGGGACTTCTTTGTTGTAAGGATACACTGGTTATGTTGCTAATTGCTAACTTATTTAGGTAGTGTTATATTGGTATATGCATGGTTGTTGTTGATAAATTGATGCCATAGTTTGATTCCTTTGTGTTGCATTGTTGCTTTTCAGTATTATACATAGTTGAGTTTGAGATGATTGACCTTGGAGATGGTAAATATGTTTTGAGCTAAAATGGATGATTGACTACCGAATGTGCTTTGTATCCTCTAAGTTATGTTTAAGTTGCTTAAGGACAAGCAATTGTTTTTCAGTTGAGGGTGTTGATATGTGAGCTAATGCTAACACATTTGACACTTTTAACTAGAAATAATTGTAAAGTCTTAAGCAACTTTTGTCATTTTTGATTTCTTTCTCTTTGATATTGCAGGAAAGTCAGGATGCAAGAAAACCAAAGACAATAAGAGAAAAGGAGGTGAATTTTTGAACAAGTGGCCATGAAAGTGTAGTTGACGACTTATCTGAAAAGTCGTCGAATTTGTGATAAGTTATCAGAGTCATCGTCAGCTGTAGACAGTGTGAGAAAGTTGGAGCAGAAGTATGACAACATCTCTGATAAGTCATCACAATTCTGATAAGCCATCGAGAATGCCGTCAGCCTAAGACAGTACATGGGATTTGAAATAAATAAGTGAAGACATTGTCTGATATGTCGTCAAAGTCCTTATAAATCGTCAGGATTATTGTCAGCCTTAGGTAGTGTTCTGAAGCTGAGTTGAAGTAGTGATGACATTACATGATAAGTCATTAGATCTTTAATAAGCCGTCAGACTCGTCGTCAGCTGAAGACAGCAACATATCAAATACAGAGAGGAGTTGATGACATGTCTGATAAGTCATCAACCCTCTGATAAGTTTCCACATGTTATCATCACTTATGCGAGAAAAAAGTTGTATGCTATGATTTGATTCCTAATTTAGCTCCTGGTATTTAAGTGAAAGTTTTTAGGTTTTATAGGGGGCGGACATTCATCTTGAACTTGACAACATTAATTTGTTTTCTCTCTAGATTTAGGGCTTAACATCTTGAACTTATTCCAAAGACTACTTTACTTCTCTTTTGTCTCTAAACTTGGATTTCAATGTTCAAATCTTTGATTTAGTTGTGGGATATTCTTTTTGAATTTGGGAAGAGAATCAATTTCTGACTACAACCTTTGTAAGTTTAATCACTTTTAATTTGGAATTCAGTTATTGTTATCAGTTTCTCTGTCATGTGTAACAAAAACCCACAACTAGGGTTGTGGGATCTATGATTACTCCTGCATTGTATTAATAGTTGATTAGGGTTCGAGTGATTGTGGGAACATCTTGATAATTCTTTTGTATTAATTATTTTTTGTTGGTTGCAAATAATAGATCTTGCCTTATATTGATTTGCTCAAACTGAGAAATAAACTAAAGGTAGTGAATGTTGAGAAGGTTAAGTTCCCATCTAATGATTAATGTTTTAACAAGATTAATCAACTCAAAATAAAATCGGTGTGAATAGAAGGTTCCTAAGTTTTAGAGAATTAGGGAACTCAACATCTACGTAGGTTGAGAAACACTTAGATGAACTGTCGATACTGATAATTTGGTGTTTCCCATAAGTGACGAGAATCCTATACTACAACTATTATTCAATGAAGGACTACTAGTCATAGTGATCACAACTCTAGTTTCTCTATATCATTGATTTGAAATATTGCAGTTTAAGCTTTGAGTTCTAAGGCGAATTGAAGTGTTAATAACTTTTGTTCAATCATTAAAAACCCCCCATTTTATCTTTTCATATCATTTGTTTGAATATAACTTGTAGCTATAGTTTTAAATTAGTGTAATCATCACTCACATTATTCCTCGTGGATTTGACCCCAACTCCAAAGTTGGGTAAATATACTGACAATGACCATCTTGCACTAAATTGATGTGTAAGTTGAGAGTTATCAGCCGTATTTACTTCGAGGGTGTGCAGATAACATTATCAGGTGGTGTATCCCGGAAGTGGACATGTTGAGTATTCTGAAAGCTTGTCATGCTTCCCCAATCGGGGGTCACCATGCAGGTGACCATATTGCAAGAAAAGTGTTATAGAGTAGTTATGATTGTCCAACTTTATCCAAAGACACTTATGAGTTCATGCGGAGATGTGACCAATGCCAGAGACAAGGGTCAATCTCAAAGCACCATGAGATGCCCATGAAAAAAATGATAGCAATGGAGTTGTTCAAAGTCTGGGGTATTGATTTCATGGGGCCTTTGTAAGCTCTTATGGGTTAAAATACATCTTTGTTGCTGTAAATTATGTGTCTAAATTAATTGAGGCTGTTTTCGATAATGAGGGAAAGAAAGTGGTTGCATTTCTTAAAAAGAACATTTTCTCTCATTTTGGGGTAACACGTACCATCATAACCAACGGTGGATCACATTTTGGTAACCGAGTATTTCTGGATTCCTTGGAAAAATATGGGGTTAAGAAACACAAGGTGGCAACTACATATCATCCATAGACTAGTGGGAAAGTAGAGATTTCAAATCAGGAGATAAAAGTTGTTCTTGCCAAAACGGTGAATGCAAGTAGACAAGATTGGTCTAGGAAGCCGGATAATGCCTTGTGGGCATATAGAATGGCTTTCAAGACACCCATTGTGATACTAAATGGTATCTATAACACCGATATAGTTCGCAAACAATCTATAACAACACGCCTAAACCCACAACAGCAAGTCAACAAGACGACACTAGAATTAAACACAAATAGAAAATGATAAAAGATAGGTAACTTGACATAAGGAGAATACGAAATGTAGCAACTAAAACGTATATTAAACTTTAAACCTCTAATAATTACATTAACAAGAACCAAGCTCTTACGCGAACACAAGAGGAACTCGTTTCACTCAAACACTCACATTTCTAGCCATTTCACAACACAAGTGGAACCTTTCACTTGTGATGTTCAAGTATTTGGTGGTATACTCTCTTATTGAGAGGAAATTGATGTTCAATATTAAAATTGATTTCGAGAATTATCTAAGGAACAAGACTAAAGGACATACTTTAAATAGTCTATTACAAAAGGTTGGCAAAAGTACCTCTTTACCCTTAATGAAGGGATGACAGGTGTGGAGTGTTTTTGGGTATCCTTGGGTGTATTTTAAGCACCTAAGGCCAGCCCTCACATTTCAAGATGTACACTACCTTGGGCGAGCTCGCAAAAAGCTCAACCACATCAGTTTTTGTAAATGCGCCTTGAAGTCATTATAATTCCTAAGTTTGGCTTATAGTAAATGGTCTCAAGACCATGACACCCATATCATCCTCTCCATATTTATAGGAACTTGGTATTCTGGTGGCAAGTCAATCTTGTAAGTATTGTCGTTGATTGTTTCAAGAACTTAAAATGGAATGTCACCTCTTGGTAGTAAATTTCCCTTTATTTGGTTGGGAAACTGGTCTTTTCCTAGGTTTACCCACAACCAATCTCCTGGATCAAGCATAAGATGCCTTCTTCCTTTGTTAAAACGCTTGGCCACCTCTTGCTTCTTTTTCTCAAGCCACAATCTCACCTTATCATGCAAGATTTTCATAGATTTGGACCTCTTGTTTCCTTTTAATATAAAAACAACATCACTTGGACAAGGAGTTAGATCCAAGGTAGTTAGGGGATTGAGGCTGTAGACACATTCAAAGGGCGTGATGCCCGTACTTGAATGGATTACCCAATTGTAAGAAAATTCAATGAGAGGTAGGTGATATTCCCAAGATATCAACTTACCTTTAACAATGGAACATAGCATATAACCCAAGGTTCAATACACTACTTCTATTTTTCCATTGGTTTGTGGGTGGCAAGACATAGAAAATAATAACTTGGTTTCGAGCCTACCCCACATCGACTTCCAAAAGTAACTAAGAAACTTGGAGTCCCAATCACTTACAATGGTCCTTGGGATGCCGTGTAACTTAGGAACATTTTCAATAAACAAGGTAGCTACACCAGCCATATCTTCACTATTGGAGCAAGGAATAAAGTGTGCCATTTCGGAGAAGCGATCAACAACAACAAAAATGTTATCCCGACCCCTTCAAGTCCGTGAAAGCCCCAACGAAAAATTGATAGAAATTTAAAACCAGGGTCGCAATGGAGTGGAAAGCGTGGTGTATAACCCATGAGGAGGGATCCTAGACTTAGCACTCCTACAATCCATGCATCAGCCATAAACTTTTGCAACATCGTTGCGTATCCTTGGGCAATAGAATTGTTCCTCCAATATTCTGAGGGTCTTATCAATTCCAAAATGACCCATGAGACCACTATCGTGTTCTTTCCTCACAAATAACTCTCTCGAAGAGCTATAAAGTACACACAACCATCTTTCCCGAAACAAGAACCCATCAAACATAGCATAGGAGCTTGGATTTGAGGGCCTCCTTTCCCAACCCGTGGCTTCACATTCCCTAAAGATAGGAGCAAAGTAAGGGTCCTCAGGATATAAGGACATGAGGCTCTTAAACCCTATTATCTTGGACAACAACATGTACACAAGAACATTCTTTCTAGACAACTCATCGGCTACTAAATTATCCTTACCCTTTTTGTATTGAATCAGATAGGGAAAGGTTTCAAGAAATTCAATCTATTTGGCATGCCGTTTTTTAAGTTTGTCTTATGCCTGAGGGTGCTTCGAAGATTCATGATCCATTCGGATTATGAATGCCTTAGAACAAAGATAGTGTTGCCAATTGCCTAATGCTCTAACCAAGGCATATAACTCCAAATCATAGGTAGAGTAGTTTAGAGTTGCTCCATTGAGAGTTTTGCTAAAGTAAGCTATAGGCTTCAGTTCTTGCATCAAAACGCACCTATGACTACCTTGATAGAATCATATTCAATTTCTAACATCTTGTTAAAGTTAGGCAATTGCAATAATAATGCCAAAATGAGCATATCTTTAAAGGTCTAAAAGGCCTTATATTGCTCTTCACCCCACTTGAAAGGTTGGTCATTTCAGATAATTTTAGTCAAGGGTGCGGCAATGGTACTAAATCCTTTGACGAAACTCCTATAAAAACTTTCCAACCCACGAAAACTCCAAACTTCACCCACAGTTTTAGGGGTTGGCCAATCTTTAATGGCAGTTACCTTGGATTAGTCTACCTCCACTCCCCTCGAGATTACAATAAATCTTAAAAACAAAACTTTATGAACACAAAAGAATCATTTCTCAATATTAGCATACAACTTTTCTTTCCTAAGAACATCAAACACATACCTTAGATGCAATACCTGTTCATTAAGGGACTTACTATAAACTAAAACATCATCAAAGTACAAAACCAGAAACTTGCAAATAAATGACTTAATCACATAATTCATTAACCGCATAAAAGTACTAGCAGCATTTGTGAGGCCGAATGGCATGATGATTCACTCATATAGACCAAACGTGGTTTTGAATGCGGTCTTCCATTTATCACCTGGTTGCACACGGATTTGGTGATATCCACTCCTAAGATCAACCTTAGAAAACACACAAGAGCCATTTAGTTTATCAAGCATATCATTTAACCTATGAATAGGATGATGATACCTTACTGTAATTTTATTTGTGGCTCGGGATTCCACACACATTCGCCACATCCCATACTTCTTTGGCATAATCAATACCAGGACCGTGCATGGACTTATACTTTCCTTGATGTATCCTTTGTTGAGAAGGTCCTCATCTTTTTATTGTAGTTCCTTTGTATCTGTGGGGTTGCTCCTATAAGCTAGCTTGTTCAGTAATTATGAACCCGAAACAAATTTGATTTGGTTCTCAATTGCTTGAAGTGGAGGAAGTCCTTGTGGCAATTCACTAGGAAATACATCATCAAATTCCTTCAAAACATTAGAAATAGAAGACGGGATAGGGGAAGTGGACGGGTTAGCATTCAAAACATGAGCCAAAAGTAACATGGGAATAGTATCATCATACTCTTTGAAGAGGTCGCCTTTTCGAGACAAAATTACCATCGAATCGCTACCCTTTAAAGATGAGACTCATTCTTCACCCTTACCCTTCCAACTCTTGGGTTCATCCCCTCTACTCGTGAGTTCCTTCACTTTCTTTCCCTTTCTATGCAAACTCTTCTTCTGTCGATGTCCCTTACACACTTGTGAAGGTGATAGTGGTCGTAGGCTATACTTAAGTCCCTTGAACTTAAAGGAGTAGTAGTTGGTTCGGCCATCATTTTTGGTCGACCTATCGTATTTATATGGCTAGATTGCATGCATAGGAATGATGTCACAAAGTACCTTATCCTCATAATTTCCAACTTTAAATTGAATCACCAATTGATGAGTTATCTTTAAATATCCACAATTGTTCAACCATTAGAGTCTGTACGGTCTCGCATGTGGAGTAGTGCACTCCTTAACCACCCCATCTGACACTCTAGTTATGAACTTGCTCATTTTGAACCTATTGGCTGCTACCATATGGGGAGCATACCTGGATAATTGAATAAATTTTAGGGAATACTCTTTTATGCTCATACTACCTTGTCTGAGATTGATGAACTCTAACACTTTAGCTTCTCTAAACTCCAAGGGAAAGAATCTATCTAGGAAAGAAGTAGAAAACTCTTCCCACTTTATGGGCTCTGCATCTATACCCCTGTCTACCTTTCACTAATTAAACCATATATGGGCTACATCTTATAGCTGATAGGAGGCTAACTCAACACTTTCACTAGAAGTCACTCACATAATATTTATAACTTTCTGAACCTAATCAAGAAATTCTTGTAAATCATCTTCCGACTTAGATCCCATAAAAGAAGGAGTATTCATTTGGGTGAAGTCCAGAATCCTTGTTGCAGCAGTATTAGCCACTGGGTTAGCCAGAATAGCAGCTGGATGTTTATTCTAAGCTACGACCGAATTGGCTAAAGTAGTGAATGTAGCTCTAAATTCTGCGTGAGAGACATGTTCGTCCAGGAGATCTGCCTAAACGGGTTGAAGGGCTGACTGGCTTTTGGTTTTTTTTTCATTAGTCCTTTTGGTAGGCATGTTCTATAAATGAAAGGAAGAAACAGATTAGATTTAGAGATTAACTTTAGCTCATGCTCACTCGCACGACATAAATACTGAAAGAAGGGAAACTTTTCCTAAAACATCTCATAGCCTCTTGTTCATAAGTGTGGTGCGCTACACACCCATGCACAAGACTCTACTAGATGCGACTTTCAGACTCCCAGGAATCTATTGAACCTTAGTCTCTGATACCAAGTTTATAATGACCCGAGACTACCCCCTAATCATTACACGGTGCTTACAACCCTGAAGGACCACAAGCTAATCCATGGATGATATCTGTTGTGATAATTGAATAATAATACAAAAATTAATGCAAAAAAATAGGTTGAAATGCCATAAGGTTCAAAATATCACTCCTTCTTATAAGCATAGACCATAAGGACCATAAGCCTAGATATGTCGATATCTTTAATCAACATTGCTGAATACTCTTTTATACATTTGTAATTTTCAAGATTTTGACTTTTTATTGTGTGGGAAATTGAATAAGTTTTTCATCGATACCAATTCACCCCAATCCGACACTCGATCAAAGAGTTAGAGCCATTTTAATAAGACAGTGTACCACCTGGTACTCTAGTGTATCACGAAGGCAGTTCAAATGGAATTTTTAATTTTACAGTGAGACAACGTGATACCACCACATCGCATCACTAGCCTTTTTCCCAATTGTTACTTTCTAGTAAGGTACCACAACTTAGTTTCACATTTGTTAGTTTCCAGTAGACCAATGTGATCCTACCGCATCGCGGTGAACTTCATGGTCGCATCTAAGTGGTAACGCAATTCCACCATGTCATTTTGATTGTATAATTCCCAATTGTACATTTTCCAGTGATACGACACGATAGCACTGCGTCGCGCCAAGGGCCCAAATCAGGATTTTTTTAGTTAATTTCCAGTTTTAAATTCTGAGTTTTTAAATTATTCCATGGGTATTTGAGTCTTTTTCCACAAACCTAGTCAACCTTTAACACGAAATCCAACCCTAATAAACCTAGTTACAACATAATTCATTCAGTTTTCCCCCAGATTAAATCATTCTCTCTCAAGAGGCAAAATCCTTAGTTCAAGAATCAAGGTCAATTCTCAAGAATATCTCTAAGAACCTTCAAGAACTCTTCTTCTAAGGTATGTTAGGTGTTCATCTATGGTTTCCTTTCACCCATAGATTCCAAGAATCCCTTTTTAGTTCCACATTTAAATCAGATCGAATTTATGTTCATGATAGTTGTTGGGTTACAATCTATGATTTAAATGCAAGTTTCATGAAATTGAATAGCATGTGTGATGAATATGTGATTATCTTGATAAACCATTGAATTTACAAAGTGATTAATGTGCCTATGATGTTAATTGGATTTTAATCCTTGATTATTATATTATTCATGAAATTAGATTAGTATTTTATGGGGAATTATATGTATTGCATGCTAAACCCATGGAATTATAAGTTGGGCATTGTAGTTTCATGTTTGTTTGTTGTCCATGATTATGTGCATGAAGTTGTGCTCCCCAAGTGTTTGATATGATGTCCATGTGAACAGTGATGAAATCATGACATATTAGTATATGCACAAGCTTATTCTCTTCAAGTGTTTGATAAAATGTCTCTATAGATGATATATGAAAATGTATACATTGTTAGCTTTACAAGATCATGTGATACTTTACTTTTCATGCAATCAAGTCCTGGAGGTAATTAATACCCGATAATTTAGCTGTTTATTAAGCGCCAGTGTCTGTTATGGAATAGTATTAGTCATGTCACAATCAGTAGTACTCTCAGTCTGTTACAGAACTTAGTAGAACTCTATCAGTCATAGAATATAGGAAAACTTAATAAACTCTATATCAGTCCAGTCCAGTTCAGTATAATCAGTTCGGTGTCTTCTATTTGGGAGTAGGATTCAGCACCGAGTGAACTGAGGGATATGGTCATTCCTGTTAGTGTAGGGTTTGACATTTAGTAGAATTCCCTGAGTTACAGAACTACGTAGCTAGTGTAGGGTGAGATGACTTTCTGCTAGATAAGGGTTGACATATCTCTCATGAGTTTTTTCTGTCAGTGAGGGTTGACAAAATATCTTTCGACTAGTTAGGGTTAACTCACAGCTAGTGTTAGTACTCGTGGCATGGTATTAGAACCCTTCCAATTGGGGTTACCGATTGTACCCCAATCAACTAAAAAAGAAGCATGTCGATTAGATAATTACCTTCTATAGTTTCATTTTCAGTCTTCAGTTTAAACTCAGTTCAGCTCTACAAAATTAGGACTGTTAGACAGAGTCAATTAGTATCAGTAATTTAGTTATCAGTAATTTTAGATATCAGTTATAAAATATTCAGAACTTGGTACTTAGCTTAAAAAAAGCTAAGTTATAGTATACGTGTACTCTTATATTCAGTTACTCTATATCATTTAGTTAGTTATTGTTAATGCATATGAACCCTTGCATTTATCCTTACCTCATCTAGCATTCCAGTACATTCCCACATACTGGCGCATACTTTCCTATACTATCATATTTCATATCATAGGTTTGGATGCTCAGGTTCCTGACTGCGCTTAGCCAGATTCAACTAGCAGTAGGAGATTTATAAGTGAGTCCTTATCTATCGAGGATATATTTTTATTTCAGTACTTTAACATAGCAGTATTTTAGTAGATGGAGTTAGTTGGGCGATTGTTCCATCAACTCCACTTTCAGACAGATTTAGTTAATTGCTTTTCAGACTAGATTTTCAAACAGTATTTCAGATTTAGATGTTATATTTTATCAGTATTTAAGATGTTTTGAACCTTATGGTATTTCATCTCATTTTTTTTGTATTAATTTTGTATTATTATTCAGTGGTCACAGTATATATCATCTATGGGTTAACTTGTGGTCCTTCGGGATCATAAGCACCGTGTGATGACTAGAGGGTAATATTGGGCCATTACAACTTTTTCACCTTCCAAAGAGCTGAAATCAACAAAAAGTTGTTAGGATGTGATCGAATGAATCTATTTTCACATAAATATTTGATTATCTTCAATAATTCTCCAATAACACCTGTAATAAATTCCATAGCGATTGAACCTATTAAATACCTATTACAATATATTCTATATTTGTTTCAATTGATGTACATATTTCTTTGATCATTTCTAATAAATTATTCATTTGTTGTAATAAATATATAATTTATTTGATCATTTCCAACAGAATTGCTACATTTAACTATATCTTGTGATAAACAATAAAATTTTATTATATATAGTGATCAATAATTAGTTTCATTACATTCTCGATTATTTAGATAGTAATTTCATTGTGATTGATTTTAAACTAAGTGTATGCATACTAATTATATGATTTGTTGGGATAATTGATATGAATTGCCTCATTTAACTATATTTAGTAATAAAAAATATCATTCAACTATATATACTGATTAGTCAATATGCTTCATTACATTCTCGATGAATTATAGAGTGATTTAATTGTTATACATGATCAACTAAGTTATACATCCTAAATTGAGTGATCGACTGTCCTTACACTGTGAATTGCCTCATTCAACTATATTTAGTAATAAGTAATGTTATTCAACTATATATAGTGATCAATTAATAAGTTTCTTTGTATTTTTGATGAATTAGTTAGTTATTTCATTATGATAGATGATAGCCTAAGTGTGGTATCACAAATTGACTGATCAATTGGCCTAATTATTTATTAACATATATTAAATAAGTTGAAACAAATGCGTTATTGTAATACCCCATACTATTCTTAGATCGGTTCAGCTTTCAGTTGCATGCATAAGGGGATTAAGGCCTAAAAATTTTACCAACTTTTAGGAACTTAGTCATATTTAAGGCTTCTAAACTTGGAGGATTTTTAACTTGGTCTTCTCGACCCCAAAATGCTAGTTTTTGAGTTAATTTATGTTCAGGGGTATAAGGAGCATGTCTCAAAGAAGTTTTTGATTTTTTGGATGGGGTTTGGGTCATATTTGGATCACGAAACCAAAGAGTTACCGCAATAATGTTACGTTGTGGCAATAGTCCTATTCTCATGTTCACCGCTTCACAGCGAGGGAATTCAACTACCACAATTAGACCACATCGCAGTAAACCTAGCGCGGCTAATTTTGAATTTAAATGACTGAGGAGCAATTGGGTCTTTTACCCCTAAACCCAATCTCCATAACACGACTTGGGAATTAGTTAGGGCATAATTTTTACCTTCTTTTCCAATTTTCCTTGCAAGAACGTCATTTTCTTTTCTTAAGAACACAAATTCAATTCCTTTCTCCCCAAGAAATCAAGAATTCAAGTTCCCCAAGTTCAAGAACCTTTCAGAAAGCATCAATATTGGTGTTTCTCTTTCAAGTTAAAAGTTTAAGGTATGTGGGGTATTTATTCATGGGTTCCTTTCACTCATAGAACCCAAAAACCTTTTTCTTTCATTTAAAGAGTAAAGTTTTTATCATTATGATATTTTATATATTCAAGAAGGATTGGACTTCATGTTTTCATGGTGGTTTTAATTAAATTCAGCCCATGTATGATCCCATGCAAGATTTTGAATTTTGGATGCTATGAATATAAGTTTCCCATGATTTATTTAAGTTAATTCCATGATAGATCCTAAACTCATGATTTTTAGCAACATTCCTATGTTTTAAATTTATGTTTTACCCATGTTTGATGAAACGCCTATATCTTGAGTTGACCTATGATTCAATACTACAGATTGAGTTTAAATGTCATATTTTAATGATCATTCAGTGCTGGTGGGTTATGAAAACTCTATACCTATGTGTTTTTACATGATTTCTATTTTCAATTAATAAGTTAGTCAGACCATGATTTTTAATATTATATTCAGAACACTATGATCATTTTGAGCATTATATTAATAATTACCTCAGAATCTGTATGCACTGTTATTTTTAAAATACCATGACCTGAGCTTATCAGTTATTAGTTATTAGTGCATGCACCAGTTAGTATTTCAGTGTCTTTTAGTTAGGAGTATGATGAAGCACCAACTGAATCTGAGGATGGGGGATCACCAGCTAATAGAGGATGTGGCCTTTAGTAGCAGTCCCTGAGTTCTAGAACTAAGTAGCCAACTTCGGTTTAAGATGTCTTCTAGCTATTTAGGGGTTGACATATATCTCATTAGAGCACCTGCTAGTAGAGGGTGGCTCTTTAGTCCTTTAGGACATTGGTTTAGTGATCACTACAGTTCAGGTTCTACTCTGATGGCAAGAATTGAATAACCCTCTATAATATGGGTCAGACGTTGAACTCCATGATAGCTTACATAGTTTATGCCGGTTACATGATAGCCCTTATAGTCTCAGTGCAGTATTCAGTGTATTTTTAGTTCAGGTTTGCCTAACCAAGCATACAAATTCTAGGTTATTCAGTTATCAAATTTTAGTCTTTCAGTTTATAGATTATTTCAGAAATATGCTTATTCTTGGTCTTGTATTCTCGTATATAACAATTTTCATACATTCATGCTCAATAATCTTATGTTGTTCAGTTAGTCCTTATCTCATATACATAGTACCCCACATCTTAAGTCAAGTTAGTCAGGATAAGTAAAGTTCAGTTTTACATGATCAGTATTCAGTTATCAGTTAATCAGTATATAGTTATAAGTTAATCAGAATAAAATACTAGCTAATCAGTATCCAGCTACCAATTATCCAGTATTCAGGCGTTAGTTCTTTAATATTCAGCTATTAGTCATTCAGTTAATCAGATTAGCTTAATATATGTTATGTTTGGTTTTGTATGTTTATGTATTCATGTTCAATATATTTGTATAGTCAGTTCCTCAAGTTATGTCAGTTTCCATCATGTAGTTTCAGATCCAGTATTCACACAGGATCCATATTTTACTATTTTCTAGCTTCAGTTCTACTTATTCTATGAAAGTAAAGTTTTAAGAAACTAAGTGTAGTAACTCTCCAACTTATCAGATTTAGTTTGTTAATCATGTTTAAAGATATATCAGCCTTCAGTTTATTTTTGTTTCTTGGTGAGTCTACTTACACTTAGCATGCATGTTTAAGATTGCGTATGAAATCAGTTTTATTTATGGAAGTCACCCCCACTTACTCAGCACATTCCAGAAGTACTAATCCACATATACGTCTATGTGGATACATTGTTTCATAATGTAAGTATCAGTTGTAGCACACACATCATGATAAGACGGTTGCAATTTTCAGATAGAAGGTGATGATTTCTCCTATTTCGGGGATTCCAGTCAGATATTGATCATGTACTTTATTTTTTTATTATCATTTATATGTATTGACTAGTGATAGCTGGAGGCATGTCTAAGCTATCTATAGTCAGTATAGTAGAGGCTTCATTGATGTCAGTCGGAGTCAGTTATGTAAGTTTAGTTTCTCTCTTTAAATTTATCAAATTGTAAACTTATCAGTTACATACTTATTTAGATTTCATTATTCTTATCCTTCCACAAAAGAAAACTAGCTGCTTAATACATAAAAAATATCTTGCTCAAGTAGTATACCAGTTTATAGGTTAGCTTGGAATCACTTGTGGTTTCAAGCACCATGTTATGACTAGGGGGTAGCCTCAGGGCATGATAGTTATTATAGATCTATGGGAATATATGAAGAATATGTTAGAAATAACCAAAAAAATAATAGATCTATTGTAATAGAAGATGTATCTATTGTAAAAGATGTTTGTATCTATTTAATTATTTTGTTGCAACATATTAAATATATGTTTGATTGGATATAAAGTATGTTGGAAACAATCAAGAAAATATAGACATCTCTTGGAACAGATATGTAATCTGTTGCAATGGGTGTCTATCACTACTTGATATTTTCAACAATATCCATTTGTTGCAGCAAAGTATAGTAAAGTCTATCAAAAAAATGCTCTAACTTTATACATCTATGAAATTAGTTCATAAATAATAAAATTCATAACAAAAAAATTAAATAGATAAATCCAAGCCATCAGAAATTACATAAAATAATTCAATAAAAACATGAAAATATACAAAAATTATGTTGTCAAAACTACCAATTACATATAAATGCATACCATCACAAATTAAAAATTATTTGATTAGGGCTCCAAACTCTTGCATACTACAGCAAAAGCTCATACATCTTGCATCCTTGAGACATAATTATCACATATTAAAGTTTTCGAAGTTATCATATTAGTCTCAATTATTAAATACTACATGAAGGCAAATGAGTATGTCGGTGAGTGCATGACCGGTTTAATTTTGGGGTAGATTCAATTTTCTCCCACTAAAATCCCATTGTTCATTGAGCAACTTATCTAGCAAGTAATCAAACATGTCTCTTTGCTTTAGAAACTTGGGAAACAACCCCAAGACACATTCAATTTTACAAAATAAAGTTACTTCTTGAAAGACTGGATCATTTTCATCATACATATTTATGAGTCCCTCCTCGATGATAGTCACAAAGTGTATTTTGTCAAGGTTTATCACAATCAAAATTTATTGAGTACTTATGTAGGGTAGGGCACCTTGGCAGGGTCTCTTACCTCTATAGTAATTAAGTATATCATCATCTCATTTAAAATCAGTAAGTAATTTCTCAAGCGGCTTTCCACCTATGGTGTCTCTTCCTTAGTCAACTTATTGCATCTCGATAGAAAGTTATGATATAAGTTGAGATGTATGATTCTATCTTTTATATCATAGTACTCAAAGTATTTTACATGCCTCTCATGCATGAAAAGAAGAATTTCATCAACATTACTGAAATGAAAATAGAATTTACGTAAATATATATAATAAAAAAATATGCAACAAATGTCTCATCCGTTACAATTATCTCTAAACTTGTTAACAAATTACCCATCTACTACAAGTTATGCAGTAGATAGGTAATCTATTGCAACTAATTACATATATAATTTAAAAAATGAGATACCTGTTCTTGAACTTATCTCTGAACTTGTTAATAGAATACCTATCTGCCATAAGTTATACAACAAATGGGTAATATGGTGCAATAAATGTATCATCTATTATAACAAATAAAGAGATAAGTGCTATAAGTTTTTGAATTACAAAACTATTAAACATATGAAAGTTTTTGAAGGCTAGAAAACTTACCTAGTCCTCTTACCATGTATGAATATGCATCATAGTGTTTAAATCATTAGAATCAAATTCATACATGGAGTACATTTTGTTAGCCTTTTTTTATTTGATGACTTGTCCAACTCAACCTTCTTTTTAGAATTTACCAGTTTGTAAATATTGACCTTCTTTAGCTCAACATGCTCTGTACAAACATCATGAAAAAAACAGTTGAAATTTTCTTATTTTCATACTTGAAAGAACCTTAGAAATTTCTTTTCTCATTTTCTTAACCTCTTAGGGAGTATAGGGATCTCTATTCCTCTTTGATGGAATGACACCCCTCTTAGATGTCAATTCTTTCATAGTAGTAGTCAATACATTAAGAGCACTAGTCACTTCATAGTGCATGTCTTTACATTATTGACATTTACATGCAAAATAGAAACTAGAAGAGGAACCAAAAGAGGTGGTATACCCATTGATAGAGCTGAATCCACCATATCCACCACTAAGATCACCAGTATGTTCTATGACCATCATCATCATCAAGTTATTGTCCAAAAATTTTTCATGCATATCATTAGCAACTCTTACACCAAAACAACACCTTAATTGACACAATACCCATATCACTAACAATATGACTAAAACCAACAATAGGATTTGCAAGAACAAGCTAACAAGGCTTAGGTGTTTTTATTTTGATGGTTATTGTTCCAGCTAGTTCTTTTATCATATCCATCTTAGGGTCTATTTTTGTGTCAGTAATCTCTAAAGTAATAAAGAATGGTATTTGTAATTCTTACTTAATAGGGACAAGCTAGGGATACACAACCTATAAATATAATGTAATGACGTTGCATGTCATTTTTCATATTTCTACTTATTTTTTTCCATTAAAACTTTCCTATAGTCAAATGACCTTGAATTCAAATTTTGACTATTCCAATAGCTCTAGAATGTTGATTTTCATCTAGGTATACCTTTTCTTTGGGTCTTAAGGCACTGGGGCTCATTTCAACCTATTGTTGGAAAGTTAAGAAATTTGAAATTAGTTGTGGAACCATATTTCATCTAAACAACCTTGGATGGAAATTTCGACTACGTCATTAGGTTTGGAACGTTGAATTTGGTGTGGTTACATAGTTTGCCTGTATATACATGATTTCAAATGAATCTTGAGATCTTGGCAGATACTTAGAAAATTTCACATGTCTCCACTATATCAACTTTATCTGGTGAATAGGGTCATAATTTAAAACACCCTAGATTGTTAGCCCTAGAAAATTCCTGAGTTTTTGAACTCGCTGCCCTAACAACGACATACCTTACAAGTCGTAAGGTTACCATACGTGTCATAGGACCCCAATCTTAGGCTGATAAGTGATGTTCGACCAAGGTGTCTATTTTAAGTACGACTAGACTCAACGAGTTGTCAAGACTCTAACTAAGTCATATAGTTTTCCTCATATCCAAACTAATAAAGGTGCTTGATATTTCTGCCTTGAACATGATAAGGACACTACACGTCATAGTGACACCTCATAAGTCATAATATTTGACTTGTAGGGTTAGCAGTAAGGGGTCTTTGAGCTATTTCTCAAACTATAAGTTGTGGAGGCAACTCATAGCCAAACGTCACGAGTCGTAAAATGACCCGTAACAACTGAGTGACCTTTTTCTACACTTTTAAGTGGGGGCATTTGTGTTATTTCCTTCCTTCCCCACTTAGGTCCCACATCCATAAATCTCCCAAAGAGGGTTATTTCTATCACTTTAACAATTAAATAAATTCTCTCTTTCTCTCTAAAATCCCTAAGCCAAGAACACTAGGATTTCCCAAGGAAGTGGCAATTAGAGTGTCCAAGGGTTGATTTCTCTTTGTAATTCATAGAACATTTCTCTTTCTCTTAAACTTGTTTTACTTAAAGCATGTATGTAAATGGTTATTCATGTGGATCTGAATAAGGATTTTGATATGGTTGAGCACTTTGGAATGAATGTTATTTGAATTGGATTGCTATAATTTTATATACATTGTTCATGCTTTATGAATGGTTTTTGAACTAATTAGGTGCATGGGTATGGGATTGGGAAATGGGGTCAAGGCATTATCCCAATTTAATGATTTTGGTTTGGAATTAGGTTTTGTAAATTGTGTTCCCTCAACCCTCTGGTGCAATTGGCTTCGAATATTATTTGTCACATAAATTTACGTACTTACCTATACTATTTCACTGGTTGGATGATTAAACTGATAAACATCGATTTTAAAGTCCTTGTTGGCCATTGTAAAATGCCTAAAGATCCAAAAAACAAACAAATATCAGAAATAAAGATAGAAAATGCAAAATATATGCAAATATATTATATAGATTGCGAATTAGAAAGTAAAGATAATCTATTTAAAAGAGTATGGGTACGACTATACATATGGTGTTCTTTAATGGATAATTCTTTAGTTATATGGATGGGTTATGTGAAACTTATTTTACTATGGGCTTAAAGGGGTTGTGTAGCTAAGTCGTGGGGGTGAGTGTCATGGTGGGACTGATACTGGAAACAGATGTTTGCCAGCATGAGGGTTGATCTTTATGACTATATGCATATGACACACTATATACATATATTTGTATCCTAGATTGAGGTGGGGTTTGGGCATTCCCTGATCTTGATACTGATTTGAGGTGATTTTATACACTTTGGTATCATCATTCTAGCTTATTTTCCCTTGTTTTGAGAGTAATTCGTGTGCTTAACGTGTTCATATTGATATAAATAAGCATTAAAGTATCCAAGTGTGTATTTACAATGTCCAAAGTATTTTTCAAACAAGTTTGTGATTTATTGAGTAATTTAGAGATCAACCCACAAAACTAGTTTTACTAGCTTGAGCTAGATGTTTGTCTAATTGGTCTCGGTGGATTCTAATGTATTTAATTTATTCCAAATATTTTAATGGTGTAATTTTATGTGGAAAAAAATATTTTAAATATGCAAAGTTTAATTTAATTAAGTCAAGAGTCGAAAAAATAAGTAAAAGATCATTGTGAATTAGCCTTGTCTTAGCTCTTGTTTTGATTTGATATTGAGAATATTGTGTTGTTTTGATCTTTAATATATGGTGTATGATATTTTAGGAGGCTTGGTGAACTAAATACGGTAATATGTTGATGATAAAAAGGTTCAAAATTTATTGAAATTATACTACAAAAGATATAGATAAAGGATAGGACATTACACACTTAACCAGATTTTTGGATGCAAATTCCAGTGAGACAACGCAAAAGCAACGCGTCGCATCTATGTACAATGCATTTAGCGATGTATCGCGTTGCTAAAATTATGCACGGTCAACTTTAAAGCATCGACGCAAGCAGTGACTTTGTCCAATTTGAATCAAAATGGCACATAGATTGAGGACGGCCAGTGGGGAATAGCCTGGGAGCACATGATGAGTCATAAGCTTATAAGGATTATAATTAGCAAATATTTAATTATTTATGTAGTAGGCAAAGGACAGCTGGATAGAACAATCCAAAACTTTGTACAAAATTTATATATTCAAGAGGTGGACACGTTATTCTATACGCCACACACAGTTTGGAGAATTATTTATGAAGGCAGCTACACGGTTTATTAGATTTTAATTTTATTTTTAAATTTTAATTATTTAAATCATGTATTCAATTATTTGGATGGTGATTATGAATATTAGTGGATAAAAATCGTTCTTTCGGGATTAAAGTTAAGAACATAAGTATTATTATTTTTGATTAATTTTAATTAATTTTTGTTTATCATATTTGGTTGTTTGTTTATTCTTATTTTAATTATTTTAAGGATTCGCAAATCTATTTAGATCTATTAAATCCGCGCACCCCCTACAAATGGTATCAGAGCCCAGCAATTTAAAAAGTACGAAAGAGAAATATATGTTAGAGTTAGAATTAGAGTTAGATCTAGAGTTAAAAAATTTACCTACAAATATATTAGAGTTAGAGTTATTAGATATACCTATAAATTATTAAATTAATTATGCGAAGACCATTTAAAAATAGAGAAGCTTTTAGAAAAATTAGAGAATCTTTAATTAGTAATTATTCAGAATATATAAGTTTAAATAAAACAAAAAAAAAAAACCACAAAAATTAGCCTACTTAATTACATTAATATCTAGTATTGAATCAAAATTAATAACACATTTAAAATCTAGAAGAATGAAACACATACCACCTAATTATGATAAAATTAGATTTAGATATCAACCAAGATATTATAAATATAATTTAAAATGAATAAAGTACAACAATATAAAGAATTAAAACAAATTATCTCTGAAAAACGTAAAGAATTAAAAATAAGAATAAAAAGACTACATTATAATATATTTGCCGGAGTTAGTAAAAATTTAATATATACACAAAAAGATGAAATATCAAAATTGGAATCACAAATAGATAGTTTAGAATAGATATATCAACATGACCTATTCACAATAAAATGAATAAAGAAGAATTTATAATAGATGAAAAAATATATGAAAACTACGAAGGATCAAAAATAAAGATAGTATTTTCTAATCTAGGACGAAGATATAAGAATATAGGTGAACCTTTATACCTAATGTTAGAAAAAGAAGAATTAAAATTAGAAGATAAATTGACAACAATGGTAAGAATAGAAAAAGAAAATGAAGAGATAGATAGGAAAAAAGAAATAGAAAAGATAAAACAACAAACTACAGAAGAAATACGAAAAATAGAAGAAATTAAAATAGTAGGATTGCTGAATTAGAAAAAGAACTACAAATATTAAAAGAGTTGTATGAACAAAGAAAAAAAGAAAAAGAAGAAAAAGATAGAGAACAGAAATTACTAAACGAGATAAATCAATTTAAGGAAAAATTAGAAATTAAAAACAAAGAATTAGAAATAAATAATATAGATATTGGAGAAACAGATAATTATGAGTCCGAAGATAGTGAAACATATACAGAAATATTAACAAATACAAAAAATTTAGAAATCAATGAAGAACAAAAAGAAATTAATGAGAAAAACTTAGAAAATACCCACACAGAAATAAATACTCTTGATAAAAAAGAAAATGAAAATATAATACCTAAAACAACAGAAATAAGAAAACCTATATATTATAAGAATAAGTTTAAAAATTATAATGAATATGATAAATGGATACCAAAACAAATAGTGAATAAAAATTATAACTTTTTAGATCTAGACTGTGCAATAGATACAGAAAAAACAATACAATTATGGATAGGATATATGACAAAACAATTATTAGATAATAATATAAATATAACAGATGCACCGGAATATATAGAAAAAACACTAATAGGATCAGTAAAACTATGGTTTGCAAATTTAACTGAAAATAGCAAAAAAGTATTAAGAACTAATAAACCTATAGAAGGAACATCATCAAAAACAACTAAACTAACACCTATAGAATTATTAAAAAAATATGAAACAGCTATAAAAGATGAATTTGGTTAGTAACATGGTTGGTATGGTATTAGGACTTTTGTATCTCATTTTGAACCTCGATTCAGAAAGTTGTGAATTTGGGTTTTTGGGGTTAATATGGTCGATTAAGAAATTTTTACTGCCGGTTCAAATTTTATAGGGTAGCATAGTTCATTAGCATTCTCAGGATTCTATATGAATTTCGATAGGTCCACGGAGACTTGGAAGTTTCCAAGTCTCTAACTGATGCATTGGAGTTGGTGTGACCTCTAAAGCATCCCTTAAAGGGATAGTAATGCACTAACCTCTTTAGCGCCACTTGCCCACTTAACTAGCCTAGAGCAGTGCATGAGTACTACTTTAGCGGTACCTAATCTCTTTAGCACTGACCTCTAAGAAGCCTAGGGCCTGCATTACCGACACCTGGTATATATATAGAACCCCTTCCTCAATTTTTCACAATTTTTGAGACTTGGACCTTGGGGTTATTGAGTTTTTTGGAAATTTCTTCCATTTTCAAGCTAAGGTAAGTTCCAAATACCAATTTTAGCTATTTTCTGTGATTCTTCTTAATTAAATCTTGTTAAAACTCAATTTTAAAAGTGGAACTTAGGGATTTTGGCCCTAAAGGATTAAATTAATATTTCTTTGATTTAAACTTGTTCTCACTTGGGTTTTCTTTTGTGTCTTCCTTTAATCATCGGTAATATATTTTTGAATTAAATTCTAGTTTTACTTTTTATTTTAAAAACCTATTTTGAGGGTCTATTTTGACCCCGGTTCATAAATGGGCAATATGGTATCGTTGCCTTCCTTTTGTAGATTCTATATTTATATATTTTAGTTTGTCTTGAGTCTATTTGTAAGATAAAGTCTATGTATGAAGGCTTTCAAACCTGATTTTCTTCATTTGAGGTAGGTTATGGCTTAACTTTCTTCAGACTGGGCTGGGTAGTTAATATTGATATAAAAGGAAGTTATAAGTGGGAGAACTAATCATTGAAATGGCTTTATTATTGTGTTGTTCCAGTGTAGTGGCCTATGTTGTTTTTATATGGTTGTTTTCAGACATTATTTTCTATGTGTGACCATATAGGGTCTTATATCATGTTTTTGGCCAGATATTTATGTAATTGGTTGTCTTCTTTTTGCTGGAAAAATGACTTAGTCGGTATTTGTGATCTATCAAATTGCATATTATTGTATCTCTTACTCTATTTTCTTAAGGACTATGTTGGATCATAGATGGTTGGCATATTGGGTGGATTTGTTGCTCACATATTTGATATATTGGTTGGATTTGGAAATTATCATTCTTGTTAGTTGTGAGCAATACATCCTTATATCATACACATTAATGAAACATTTGTACTACTGTGGAAATACTGGCTTTTTTGACATAAAATGTAACATCTTTAAGAATCCTCTATCAATGCATGTGGCAGAAAAGAGTTATGGATATTGGATTGTATATGGGTTGACAAAACCCTATGGGTCCTACCTTAGGAGCACAACTCGGTAGGTTTATACGGAGGTTGTGCAACAACCTTGTGCATCACATCATCATCATTTTCATTGCATTTTATACATTGTGCACATTTTGTATTGTATTTTTGTTCTTGATTTGATATCTATTTATTTTCCCTCTTTTTTGTACTTGTGTTTTGGTATATGTGTATATTGTTAATTGTTAGTGGAGATAATGTGGGCTACCGTTTGAGACATTTTCTGATTGTAGGTGATATGCCACTACTTTGTATTTTATATGCTTTATTTTCTACTTTGCTCAATCAGCCTATCATACCTACTGAGTATAAGTGGACCATACTCACCCCTATTGCTCTCTTTCGGTGCAGATCTAGGTACGAGTGCATGACACGATAGCTGATTAGGTCGGTGTTTGGTGTATTTTTGAGGTAGCGGTTAGTCTATAATTCCAGAGTTGATCTACTACCTCCTCTTGTTTAGTTTATCTCTTGTTTTCAATATTCAATGACAAATTATGTTCTTTTTGGATTATCAGTTATATATGTTGACTTCTATATGTATTTAGTTGGTTCATACATTGTGACATCATAGTTTGGGGAGATTATGGTATCATTTCTATGTATTTTCCACTATTATTCTATATGTGTGGGCTGGCTTTATTTTAGAAGCCTTGCCTTGGGTTTTAGTGTTGTTTGTCCCTATCCATACCATTTTGGGTAATAGTCATACTTGTCAAGGCTTGCTACGGCAATTTCCATCATTACCTTTTGTTTTTGCGTTGTGACATAAGTTTACAAAAATCACCACTTTCACCACAACATTGTCCTTATCCCAAAATGCTATAATTTTATAATTCAATAACATTTGTGATAAATCCTTTAGCTTGTTTGTTAGCTTCCAAGTAAAGATAAGTATTCATATGAACTAGAACGTCGTAAAATAATTGACCTAGTATTTAGTTAAATCTAGTCATTTATAATTGATTTGCCTTAATTTAATCCAAAATAATTATAAAATTATGATAAGGCTTTAGCATAGACTTATTCATCACCAATGTCTCAACTAGGATTATAATCCACCAGTTCAATCAAATATTCCCAACTAATGCACTATCATTCTTGCTTCATTATAAACAGTTTACATCAAAGCCTTTCAATTTTTTTTTTAAAAGACACCATAATTACTAGTTACTAGTCTTCACATTCAATTATCCCATAATCAGACACCAACATACATATGCTCTCATGAATTAGCACAGTTAACAAATCTTGAAATTATAAGGATTTGCCCCATAATAATACTTAAACCAATTTAGATTCCATTCAAGTTCACATTTTGATTATTACCAATCATTAATCGTGCCCGCATGCCTACGCTTGAAATCTCACATCAATCTATATTACAGTCATACAATTTAACACAGATCTACTACACATTAAACTTAGCCTACCTAGGCTCCAAGATAATGCAACAAGTAAGCTATACCACAATGATTTTCCTTCTTTTTTAGATCTCTAAAGGCTAAATCTTCTAATAACCATAAATTAGAGTAATTAATGAATTACTCCTTAAATAATTTCTTGATCATCAACGCCCAACCTACACCTCCAAATGAAGGATAAAACGGTCGATGTCAAGTAAAGTAACCCAACTAGTTTGGGGTAGAGCTCACAGGGAATACACATATTTGTATCTCTAACTTGTTAAGCTCAACGGGCAGAACTAAAAGTAAACATGTGTCTGTAGTAACAATCTCGAACAAGTTACAGTATCCAACCTTAGTTGTAATTAATAGGATATGAACACTAGGATTGTGTCCACCCTGGCTTCTTAACTCAGTAGGATTATTGTACTTTATTGAACCAACCCAGTACCTTGCATGTTGAATCTGATAAGTTATGTACCATCAATTATCTTGTTGACTCATTGATGAATTTCATCCTTTACCTTTAAAGTTTCAAGCTATCAGATTGCTAACCCTTATCCTAGATCCCAGTTAACCATTACCTTTTGAGTCTCAAGTTATTAGATGATAGATAACCGTCCTACAAAGATGATACTAATTAGCCTAGATCAATAATTATTCTTCAAATTACTATTGTAATTATCTTTTCCTAGTTACTACTCTGCCTGTGGAGTAAGTAGTGTCCTTGTTACTAATTAGAATTTCCTCTAGTTCGTCAATATGCAACGGTTTGCGCACCCCTAGCTAAGGTATTTAGCAGCTCATGCTTGTAAAATAATAAACTAAATTCATAATGAACAAAATTAAACAATATCACAATGATAAACCAGTAAAAGCCAAAGTCTGATACTAAATTATCAACAAAAATAAAGAACAAAGTAATCCCATGATCAAAATTGAATCTTGGAATCGAATGTATATTTGTAAGTTTTAAAAGTGTGTACACTAACTAAAAAACAACAAAAGGGTATTTATTGGATACAAGGAAGGATTAAAACCCGAACAAAAATAAATTGAGGTCGGTGGCAACATACTTAGGCCACCTACGAACCATAGGTACTACTTACGGACTATAGGTGGTCATAAGTAAGTGCTGGACGTCCTGTACAACTTCTGAACTATTGGGACTTGGACCTCTATCACTTACTTTGCTCACCTACGGACTGCAGGTTCCCTTGGTAAGGTACAAAGTCTACTTTCTCCTACTTCTGGGCGTCTGCACTTCACATTCAGACACCTACTTTAGTCACCTACACTCGGTAAGTGGCACTTATGTCTAGAAATACCTAGATAGGTATCCCAAAACTTCAACTTTCATCTTTTTATTCAATTTCAGCTTCCAAACCTTATTTCCTAAAAAACATACTCAAAACACATCATATCTTACAAAACAACCATAGAAACTTGCATATTTTCATCATTTTAAGCATTGAAAGTGCTATAAATCCATACCACAATCAGCATCCTCAATTTAGAACATTTGCATGTCCTCAAGAAACACAATAGAAAAACAAGAACACGATGCTTAACTAGGAGAATCTAATCTATCTAAGGTAGTCAATCATCACTTTAAGCTCAAACTTATTACCACCTCTTATTTCAATAATCCAAAACTAACTATGTGTATACATGAAGTACAACAATATGACATAAAGGAATCAAGGTATTACAATTACATTATCAATACACAAACATGCATATATACAAGTCATACTACCTAGACAAGTAAGCAGCTCACAATACAACCCATTTCACTTCACCAAAAAAAAGTACCAATCGCTCATATGAAATAATACATGTCAATGTGGGGAAGGTCAAGAGACACTCACGCTCAAAAGAGAAGTTCCACCAATGAGTATCAAATACCATAGGCTTGCCCTTATTTTCTTTACCTAAGTTTTCAGAAAGTTAAGTTAGGATCACTATAGGACTGTACTCGACTCTTAATATAGGATTGGCGCCGGTATGGCACAGATGGATATATCAAGTGACTAATCCTCCTTGTCACTGCACTAACTTTGGGGTCCAAACTTTAAAATATTTCCTTTTATTCCACCCTTATTTCTCTCTTTTATTCTTTAATGTACAATCAGGTTGGGAGTGGTTTCTTTTATTCATTATTTTTCTTTTTTCTTTATTCTTTTGCTTTTTCTACCACATCGAGCCTTACTATCTCTTCTCTTATTTTACCCTTTTGCATACCCACTTTACATTCTACACTCTTGTGATAGTCACCCTTAACATAGTCAATTTGTCTAAGTTGAGGTGCATACTGTCAAGGAGGACCAGGGCTAAAATAGGTTCATTGTAACACAAATGGGAACGTAAAAAGTGTAACAAGAAAAATAGTCTACAAGTCCCAAAATCAAGATCAAGAGATACTATTTCACACATAGAAGGACATTTAGGCTAAAAGTGGACTAATATAAAAAATGACCTATTATCCTTTCCTAACCAACTATACTACAACCTTGGCAAGACTAACCGAGCAAGTTCTAGATTTAACACATAAAGGGAACTAAGTGGCATCTCACACACACATGGCATAGAGTTACATCACAAGCTTCTACGTATTTGGTTCATGCACATGTTAGATATGATTATAATGTCTCTAATTCTATTCCCATAACATGATCCACAATGGCCACACATATATACATTCAGACACGTCTAAAAACAAAATTTTTGGAGGGGAATAATTTTTCTCAAAAACAACAAAAACATGAAAATTGCTTGAGATAATAAAAAATATCCTAATTATATAAAAACAAACTATAACACCCAGAGAGTATACCCTGAGTGACACACAGTACTTGCGGTCCCAAGAGACCACAAGCTAACCCATGAGCTGGTACCTATCATGACCACTAGGTAAAAACCTATAACAAGAGATCAAATATAGAATTTAATTGAGGAATGACTAAAAAATTTAAATCATAGTTTTGATAATGTATGTAAAATAATACTGATAATACTAACAAAACAACTTACAATAACAACTGAAAAATTGAAGACTGACTAATTGTTTGTACTCATCTAAAAGCCTCTAAAATGTCTAATTGTGGAGTTGATGTGACAAACCCCAACCTAACTCCGACTGAATTAAAAATACTAAAACAGGTAATGTAAGCTGAGGTAAATAAACCATGTCCTTGAAATATGAGGACTTACCACTGCTACAGCTGATAATATGGTATGTCTATGCGAGGTCAAGAAATTAAGCATCTGAACCTATGATATTACACATCATAGTGAAAGAAACAAGTATGCGATCAGTACTTTGAATATTCTGGTATGCTAAATGAAGTTAGGCTGATATGCATTATTTCATGTGCAAGGGTGATAACAAACTTAAAGAATAATATGAAGTATTGAATATAATGCATGAAATCTATAAATACGGAGAATGCATGACCAAGCCAAATGAATGACTTATATATGTATGCTATGGTCAAGCAAAACTAAATCTGTATTACTAAGCTGAATACTGGACTGGGACTGTGGGACCTATCATCTAACTAACATACCCCAATGAGAAATTTAGGGTCCAACCTATGACCTCAGTTGGAAGGTTATCAGCACCATGCCACTGATACTAACTCTGGCTGTGTGGATCCTCTAATGTGTTGTCCTGAAGGGCTAACAGTGTCAAACCTAAACTGATGGGTGACCCCTGAGAGGTAGTCAAGCCTGAACTAATGGGTGACTCCTCATATCCTACCCTTTCTACATAGTTCTAGAGTACAGGGACTGTTACTAATGTCTCTACCTAACTGAAGGGGAAGCTGCCATCCCTACACTCGCTCGGTACTAAATCCTACTCCCAACTGAACTGACAAGGAATACTGAATTGTTCTAAGTTTAAATGATTATGACAACTGACTAAACTGATAATGCTCATAGCATGTTTGGAAACCTTTCTGAAGATACTAAGACTAAGTAAATAGCTATGTTTTTGGGTATTCATAAACCCCAGTACTCGATAGCAATAATAGCAACATAGTACTAAAACTTTGAGAACATAATGTGAAAGCATTTATTCAATATTTATTATTGTAGGTATTTGATCAAACACTTGATATTCGTAGTTTAAGATAAGCATGGGAATAGTTTAAAGCTTGTAATAATAGTATGATTCCAATATCAATATCACCAATTATAAATTAAATCAGCAAATAACATTATTCAAATGTGTGGGGTTTAATAACAACAACAATTTCATGTAAGCATGGTATAGAATCAAAATTCATGGGGATTGATGGTTAAAAATCACAATTACTTGTAAAAAATCATAACTTGGAATTTGAAATTAGATTCTTGGACTCCATGGGTGGAAGGGACCAATGGATTAACATGTAACATACCTTGACTGAGGAAATCATGAAGGTTCTTGCTTTTTTTCTTAAAACTTGAGCTTGAATCTTGAAAGTCTAGGGTTTGTTCTTGGGAGAGGATTAATTTCTTGAAGATGAATTGTGAGTAATAGGGCACATAATGCCCCTTTAGAGTTTTAATTTCATGTTTTGGATGTATTTGGGGACATGAGAAAAGACTAAAAAGCCCCTAGAAAATTAAATCAAGGAACTAGAAATCCCAATTTTGACGTATGGTACGACGCGGTGCAATCACGTTGCACCACTGGGAAGAGCACAATCCAAATTTTACCCAACGGCAAGACGTGGTGCTATCGTGTTACTTTACTGGAAAAGGATGAGTGCAAAATTGTAATTTGTCACGACACAGCACCATCGCGGTGCTCCACTAGAAAAGGATGAACAAGATTTTGGCCATCATCACGATGCGGCTAATCGTGATGTGCTACTGCCTCATACTAAAAGTGCCATAACTTCTCACCCGTGTGTCAAATTTAGGCAAAATTGGTATTGTTCGAGTGTTAATTCAATTTTCTACTTTTTGGTAGGTCTTAAGATGGAAATTTCAATATAAAAAAAAAAGATATACTCATTTGAAGTTGACTATAGCAACATTCTCCTAAAAAACATAATCAGTAAGGGATATTTTAATTTGTCTAATAGCTAGGAGTTATTTGAGGCCTTAATATACATAAAACTCACTCATAAAACTACCAACAAATTATAATTCATTTCTCATGAGCTTGATGTATAGTTCTGATACAGGTTTGGATTTTTGGGGTATTACAATATCTCCCTCTTGGGAATATTCATCCTCGAATAAAGCTAGTTGAGCTGAAAACACTAAGGAATTGAGGTTACATGATGAATATAAGTGATGGAAACATGATTATATGATTGAGTATAAAATATGATGCATGTCTGAACTGGTTCTGTGAATGCATGACTGACATGAGAATGGTATACTGGTAAAACTGAGCATGAAAGAGAAAAAATTCTAGGGAAAATTATTACCTTAAGCTGAGTCAGAGTTTGTGGAGATAAGATAAGGTTACTTGGTCTGCATATCTTCTTATTCATCCCAAGTGGCTCCCTTAACGGACTGATTTCTCCAAAGAACCTTGACTAGGGTAACTTCATCGTTCCTTAGTCTACGAATTTAGCTATCAAGGATCTCAACTTAAATTTCTTTGTAAGAAAGGTTGTTCTAAACATCTATGCTTGGTCACCATTACCTTTCTTCAACAACTAGATATGGAATACTAGGTGAACTGATGCAAGGTCTGCAGGCAAATCAAGCTCATAAGCCACCTTTTTGAAATGACTTAAAATTATGTAAGCGCCAACATATCGGGGACTAAGATTTCCCTTCTTACGAAACCTCTTTATCCCATTTATGGGAGAGATTTTTAGATATACAAAATCACCAATCTCGAATTCAAGATCCTTTCACCTTAAATTTGCATAAGATTTTTTTTCAGCTTTAGGCTACCTTAAGCTTCTCCCAAATTTGCTGAACTTTCTCCAAAGCATCAAACACCAAATCTAGCCCTATCAAAGCAGTTTCACCTATCTCAAGCCAATCAATTGGAGATCTGCATCTCCTTCCATATAGATCCTTAAATGGAGCCATATGAATAATGGAATGATAGTTGTGATTATATGCAAATTCAATCAAAGGAAGGTCATCCCAACTGCCCTTAAAGTCAATGACATATGCTCTCAACATATCCTTAAGGTTCTAATTGGTTTGCTCTGCCCGGTCATCTGTCTGAGGGTGGAAGGATATACTGAGGTGAACTTGGATACCAAGACCCTTCTGAAAAACCTTCCAAAAATAAGAGGTAAACTAAGTACCTCTATCTGAGATGATAGCTAACAGGACACTGTGTAACCTAACCAACTCTCTCATATAGAGCTGGCATAGTCCTTGGCTAAATAAGAAGTATGAACTGGTCAAAAATGGGTTGATTTGGTCATCCTCTCCTCAATGACCAAAATTAAGTCATACCAACAATGAGTACGAGGCAAATCTATTACAAAATCCATGTTCACTTCCTCCTACTTCTAAATAGAAATACTAAACTCCTCCATAGACCAACTAGGCTTTTGATGTTCAATCTTAACCTGTTGACAAGTGGAGAACTTAGCTACAAACTCTACAATATCCCTCTTCATCCCACTCCAGTAATAGATTTCTCACAGATCGTGGTACATCTTTGTGGCCCCTGGATGAATCAAGTAATGCGCACTATGCACATTTGTAAGAATTCGCTATCTCAATTCATTAATACACAGCACACATAGTCTACCCTAGCAACGCAACATACCATCTCCCCCTTGGGAGAAAAACTCTACTTTCTGGTCTCTGACTGAATTCTTTAGCTTCACCATACTAGGATCCCTATCTTGCTTTTCCTTTACTTTGGCAACTAAAGAAGATTTTGAACTATTTTGAACCCATACGCTACCCTCAGCTGAATCAACCAAATGAATACCTAATTTGGCAAGTTGATGAAATTCTCTAACTAAGTTCTTCTTATCATCCTGGACATAAGCAACACTACCCATAAACAATCTACTTAGGGCATCTGCCACTATATTGGCCTTGCCTGGGTGCTACAAAACACTCATATCATAATATTTCAACAATTCTAACCATCTTCTATGACACTGATTCAAATCTTTCTGTGAGTATACATACTGTAAGCTTTTGTGGTCTGTGAATATATCTACATTCACCCCATACAAATAGTACCTCAAAATCGTTAAGATAAACACAACAGCTGCTAGCTCAAGATCATGGGTAGGGTAATTTTTTTAAAGGGGCTTAAGTTGTCTAGAGGAATAGGGTATAACCTTACCTCTCTGCATCAAAACCAAAAATGTAAGCATCACAGTACACAACAAATCCATACACAATAAACCCATTTGAACCATCTGGTAGCATCAAAACTGGAGTTGTGGTGAGTCGAGTCTTCCAACTCTTTAAAACTCTTCTTACAAGAATCTCACCACTAAAATTAACTTTCTTTTTAGTCAATATGGACATAGGGGATGCAATAGACAAAACACTTCAACAACTACCCGTAATATCCAGCCAAACCCAAGAAACTCCTGATATCTAACGAAGAGATATGTCTAGGCCCATTTTTTACCACTTTGGTCTTTTGAGGATCAACTCTAATGCCATCATCGGAAATAATATGGCCAAGGAAAGCTACCGACCTTCGCCAAAATTTTTATTTACTAAATTTAGCGAATAACTAATACGCTCCAAGAGTTAGTAATACTATTCTAAGGTGGTTTGCATGATTGCATTTGTTACGGGAGTAGATGAAAATGTCATCAATGTAGACTATGATGAACATGTCCAAGTACCGGTTGAACATTTGGTTCATCAAGTCCATAAAGGATACTGGGGCATTTGTGAGGCCAAAGGACATGCCTTAAAACTCGAAGTGTCCATACTGGGTTTTGAAAGTTGTTTTAATAATGTCACATTCTCTGAATCTGAGTTGATGAAAGCTGGATCTGAGGTCTAGCTTAGAAAAATAACTAGCACCCTGAAGTTGGTCAAACAAGTCATCGATTTTGGGAAGTGAGCATTTTTTCTGGATTGTGACTTTGTTCAAATGGCAGTAGTCGATACACATCCTAGGAGAACTATCTTTCTTACGTGCGAACAGTACTAGTGCACCCCACAGGGAAATGTTGGTCCTGATGAATCTCTTATCTAGGAGATCTTTTGACTATTCTTTCAACTCTTTGAGTTTAGCTGAAACCATTCTATATGGTAGAATAGAGATAGGATAGGCATCTGGAAGAAGGTCTATTTCGAAGTCAATTTCCCTTTTGGAAGGAACTCCTAGAAGATCTTTAGGGAACACTTTTGGAATTTCCATCACAACTAAAACTGACTCAAGATTGGGAGTCTCGTAATTAGAGCCTTTGACTCAAAAAAGATGATAAATACACCCCTTGGATATCATTTTTCTTTCTCTAAGGTACGAAATAAGCTAAACCCTAAGTGTTGTAGTACTACCCTTTCATTCAAGGGATGGTTCATTTGGAAAATGAAAATAAACTACTTTGTTTCTGCAAACCACTGAGGTATAGCAGGAAGGGAGCCAATCCATGTTGAGAATGACATCAAAATCCATCATTTCTAACTCTACAAGGTCTATTGAGTTAAATTTCTTAGATACAGTAATCGGGCAGTTCCTATATACCCATCCGGCTATGATAGACTTACCTACTAGGGTAGACATTGAGAAAGGCTCTACTAAAATTTTAGGACTAACTCCGAATTTGATGGCTATATAAGGGGTTACAAAATAAAGAGATGCTCCAGGATCTAGTAAAGCATAAACATGTAAATAAAATACTTGTAACGTACAAGTAACCATATCAAGAGAACTTTCTTGATCCTATCGAGTTTGAAGTGGATAAATCCAATTTTGACGTTGACTACTAGCAGCACTGGAAGTGGCGACCTGCTGATTCGGGCGGCCGGCTGGAACTGATGACTGATGGGCTTTCTCTATTGGCGTAAGTCCCTTTCTTTCTGAGAAACTACCCGGCACTTCCAGCTCCGTTGGCCTGGCTTGCCATACCCAAAGTATACATCACTTCCAGCTCAACACTCACCCTGAAAGTTTCTACCATATTTCCTATAAGGAGAATTTGTGTGACCACTGTTTAAACTACCCTAGGACTTAGATCCTAGTGCCTTATCCTAATTTTTATTTCTAAAGGTTGGCATAGGGGCACTAGATGAAGATAGGATAGGAGATGAAGATTTTTGACGGAATTAAGGACAGTTTCCACCCTCTGACTTTGGCTAAGTGAAATTAAAGATACCTATTCTAGCCCTCTTGTTTTCTCTCTAATTCTCCTTAAACTTCTGCTCCTTAATCTGTTGAGCATGGAACATAAGACTAGATACGTACATCTCCTTAATTAACATCGCGGTCCTACACTCATTGACCATATAATTCAATACCCCAAACACAAACTTGCTCATCCTAGATCTATTATCAGCCATCACATGAGGAGAATACCTAGCTAGCTGAGTAAACTTAAGGGAATACTCCTTCACACTCATGTTTCCTAGCCTTAAGTTGATAAACTCTAACACCTTGGATTTCCTTAGATCCAATGGGAAGAATCTATCTAATAAGGTTGTAGCAAACTTCTCCCATTCTATAAGCCCTGCATTTGTGCCTCTATTCACTTTCCATTACTTAAAATAGGTATGGGCTACATCGTACAGCTAGTAAGTAGCCAATTCTACACTCTGACTAGAATTTAACTCCATGATATTTGTTACCTTCTGGACCATGTTTAGGAATTCTTGTGGATCCTCTTAAGATTTGGATCCCAAAACCATAGGAGGATTCATTTTGGTAAAGTCCCAAATTCTAGCTGCGGTAGTATGGGCCACTAGGTTGGCCGAAATAGTAGTTGGCCAGACATTCTAATCCTCTATAGAGTAAGCTAGAGTAGTGAATACAACTCTGAACTCAGTATGAGAAACATGCTCGTTCAGGTGATCTTCCTGATTGGGTGAAGGTTCTGGCTGGTTTATATTTCTCCTTCTATTTTTCTTTTTAAGAGGCATCTTCTATAACCAAAAGGAAGAATAGATTAGACAAAGAGTTTAACAACAGCTCATTCTCTTTCGCACAACATAAACACTAAAAGAAGGGAAACTTTTCTTAAAATGCCTCATATCCTCTTGTTCATAAATGTGATGCGCTTTACACCCATGGACAAGACTCTACTTAACGCAGCTACCCATGAGCTTGTACCTACTGTGAGCACTGGGTAAATCTGATAAAAAGATTTCATATGAGGAATTTAACTTAGGAATGCCATAAGGTTTTAAATCATAGTTATGATAATATTTGTAAAATAATACTGATAATACTAATAAAATGGTTGACAATAACAACTGAAAAACCAAAGACTGACTAACAGTATGTACTAGTCTGAAAGCTTCTAAAATGTCTGACTGTGGCGTTGATGGGATAAACCCCAACTAATTCCTATTGAATAGAAAATACTAAAACTGATAAAGTAAGCTGAGATAAATAAATAATGTCCTCGAAATATGAGGACTCACCACTGCTACAGCTGATAATCTAGTATGTCTATGCGCGGTCAGGGAATTGAGCATCCAAACTTATGATATTAAATATAATAGTGCAAAAAACAAGTATACGATCAGTACTTTGAATGTACTGGTATGCTAAATTAGGTTAGTTTGCTATACATTGTTTTATGTGTAGGGGTAGTAACTAACTGAATGAATAGCATGAAGTACTAAATAGAATGTATAAAATCTGTAAATATGGAGAATGCATGACCAAGTATAAAACATATTCTGAATATAATTTGTAAACTAAAATACTAAATATTTTTAAATAAATGACTTATATCTTTATGCTATGGTCAAGCAAGACTGAAACTATATTACTGAGATGCATACTAGACTTAGACTATGGGAGATATCTCTAATCGACATGCCCCAATGAGCAATTTGGGGTCAAAACTATGACCCCAGTTGGAAGGGTGGCAATACCGTGCCACGGGTACCAGCACTGGCTATGTGGATCCATTAATGTGCTTTCCTGAAGGGCTTAGGTGTCAATCTTAAAATGACGGGTGACCCTTAAGAGGTAGTCAAGCCTAAACTAATAGGTGACTCCTCAAATCCTACGATGGCTATATAGTTTTAGAGTACAGGGACTGCTACTAATGACTCAACCTAATTGACTAGGATGCCGCCATCCCTGCACTCGGTCGATGATAAATCCTTCTCCTAACTGAACTGACTCAGAATATTGAATTGTTCTAAATTTAAATGATTATGATAACTGACTGAACTGATAATACTCCTAACATGTCTGAAAACTATTCTGAAAATACTTAGACTAAGTAAACAACAAAGTGTTTAGGTATTAATAACCCCTATGACTCAACATCTATAATAAGAAAATATTTCTAAAACATTAAGAACATAATGTGAAATCATTTATTCATAATTCATTCTTGTAGGCATTTCATCAAACACTTGATATTCGTAGTATAAGCTAAGCATGGGAATAGTTTAATGCTTACAGTAATAGCATGATTTCAACATCGACAACACTAATTATAAATTAAATCAGTGAATAATGTTATTCAAATGTGTAGGGTTTAATAACAACAACAATTTCATATAAGCATGGTATAAAATCAAAATTCATGGGGATTCATGGTTAAAAATCACAATTACTTGTAAAAAATTATAACTTGGAATTTTAAATTAGATTCTGGGACTCCATACGTGGAAAGGACCCATGGATGAACATTTAACATACCTTGACTAAGGAATTCATGAAGGTTCTTAGTAATTTATTGAAACTTGAGCTTGAATCTTGAAGGGCTAGGATTTGTTCTTGAGAGAGGATTAATTTCTTGAAGAGAAATAGTGAGTAATGGGGCACATAATGGCCTTTTAGGGTTTCAATTTCGTGTTTTAGATGGATTTGGGGCAATAGGAAAAGACTAAACAGCCTCTAAAAAAATTAAATCGTGGAACTAAAAATTCTGATTTTGACCTATGGTACAACGTGGTGCAATTGTATTGCACCATTGGAAAAAGAACAATCTCGATTTTACCCAAAGGTGTAAGGCGGTGCTATCGCGTTGCTTCACTGGTAAAAGAACTAGTGTGAAATTTCACTTTGGTGCGATGCGGCACCATCGCGGTGCTCCAATGGAATAAGGATGAACATGATGTTGGCCATTACCGCAATGCGGCCTAATCGCGATGAGCAACTTTCTCACACTAACAGTGCCATAACTTCTTATTCATATGTTGGATTTAGGAAAAATTGATATTTTTTTAAAAGCTAATTCAATTTCCTACAATTTGGTGGGCCTTGATCTGAAAAATTCTCAATGGAACAAAAGATATGATCGTTTGAAGTTGACTAGAGCAACATCCTCCTCAAAAACTCAATTAGTAAAGGGTATTTTGATTCGTCTAATATCTAGGAGTTATTTGAGGCCTTAATATACACCAAACTCACTCATAAATATACCAAAGAACTATAATTTATTTCTCATGAGCTCGAAGCATGGTTCTAATATTGGTTTTGATTTTTGGGGGTATTACACAAACACATTGCAAAATAAAACACAATCAAACATAAATTTTAACCTAGACATGTTGGTTATATAACCATACTAGGGTCGATAGAAAAGGAAACACAACAACCAAAAGTTACGACAGCTATAGTATACCCCACCCCCAATAAGAAAAGTATGCATTATCCCTAATGCGTGTATGTAATACAAAGTAAGAGAGTGAAGATTTACCTGGGACACACTAGGTGTTCATGTCATGATCTTCCCCAGGTGCTGGTATATCCACTACCAGAGAAAGTGGTGATGGTGGTGCATTACTTGAAGATGCACCCATTACTATCTCAGCTTTCCGCCACCAATCAATCATTATAGTCTCCCTCGAATCATATCTAACCTATTTCAGCATCTGGTCAAATGAAATATTAGGATCCTGCAAGCCCCCCTCTCAGCCTCTCTTGGTCCCAACTATAGGGATCAATCCATCATCCTTCATAACTATGTCAAAGTGTCTGGGATAAGGTGGAGGTAACGGCTGAATAAATAGTAGAATAACTAGAGGGATAGATAATATGTGGCTCTCAGTGAGAGAGTGTCTCTAATCTAAGAACATCTACCTCCTCACTAATATCTCCTAGATTTGTCGTCTCTATTCTACTGACCTAGGTAGATACTCAACCCTCAAAAGCTTCTATGAGTGCAAGTAACTCAGCTTATTGCTATGAAATAGCAGCCTGGTGTGCTGACTCTAATCAAGCCTCAAGTATTTCTAGTATAGTTCGAACCCATAGCCGAATCTTTCCATACAATGTCGCTTCCTCATCCTCAACATTCTGTAGTCGAGTTAGGGATGCTCTGACTTTTCACCAAGATCTGTAAAATTCTTAAGAAAGTAGCATGATACCTGAAGCAACACCTAAAATAAATGAGTGAGGGGGAACTGAAGATGCACCACCGACTATGAAGTAGAATCTAGGGCTGATGTTAATATAGCTGGGATCCCCTTAACCTGTGTACTCAACTTGGGGGTCTCTCTCTGATCCCCCATCTCTTTCACAACAAAACACTACCCCTAATTGCAATAGAGTGCCTAGAGTCACTAGTGACCGTAAGCTAATCCTTTATCTGGCACGAGTTAAAAATACATGAAAGAAGGAACAAAATATTATGCATAATCCATTTAAAATCATCTCAAAATCAAAAAAATATCAATGAAGTCTAAAATATATCAACTGCAAAACATGTTTTACGGACTGACAGTCTAAAAACCTCTGAACTTGTAAAGTTGTTGGGACAGGTCCCCAACTAACTCTGGCCAGTTTAAATATCACGAGATAAAATACCGAGATGAATAATTAATTATATAACTAGTCCTTGAATAGTGAGGACTCACCAGTGCTACAGTTGAGGGGCACAGGAATAGACTACAAGCGATCTGGGAATTGAGTGCTAAACTTATGTTATAAGATAATATAATTCAAAAAAGAGTATGTGGATAGTACTGTTAATGTACTAGTATGTGAAATAGGAACTAGCTAATATACATATAGGTAATGAGCATGAATGCAAGAAAAAACATAAACATATACTGAAATGATCTGAATAACTAATATATTTACACTTGGTCATGAAAACCTGAACTGATATAGTCTATATAGTGAACTAAAATGGTGCGATATAACATTTAATTGACATGACTCAATCTGAGCTAAATGGTGTCCAACTTGTAACCCCAGTTTGAAGGGCGTTAGTACCTTTCAACGGGTACCAATACTGGTTTTGTGGATCTACTAAACTAAAATCCTGAATGACTAGTTGTCAACCCTGTACTGATAGGTGACCGCTAAGAGAGTGTCAACCCTCTACTGGCATGATGATATCTCATAACCTACATTAGATATGTAGTTCTAAAACTTAGGGCCTATTACTAAATTTCCCAAATCTCAACTGACAAGTTAGACTTCATCCCTAGGTTCACTCAGTGCTACGTCTTACTCCCAACTAAATTGACATTGATACTAGTAAAGGTTTGACATGATTCAATATTGATAAATGTTTAATATTATAATATTTTGGATATAATGATACCATCACAATATGTTTGACTTGTAACCTGACATCTGAAACATGCATGACTATCTAAATATCGGGTGTTAATAACCCACTAGTAATGAAATATACATTAAAATGATAATATAAAAATAAAGACATGATAGGAAAAATTCCATAACTCAACTCAAGAATTTTACAATTTTATCAACATAAGGAAATATCATGATTTGAGTACTGAAAAATGCATAAACTTATGGGAAATATTTGTTCATAATTGAATTCAAGAATTAGATTGAAGAATTATAAAAGTTATGCTTTTCATGGAACCCTACACAAAAGGAAAATTCTACTTGGGAATTTGGAAGACCTAGGGACTTAATAGGTGAAAGGAGCCCATTGATGAATATTCCATATACCAAAATGTAGAAGGCTTGGGTGATTTCTCAAAATCAAGCTTGAATTTGAAGAACCCTTGTTTCCTTGAAGACAAGAGGAAAATCACCACTTTTTTATTTCTCTAGGTTAAATTATGATTAATTATGTAATTGGGGATTTTGTAGATTTAATACCACCCTTTGGGAAGCCCAAATAACGTGGGGTAGGATTTTAAAGGAATGGTAAAAGACTTAAAAGTCCTTGAGAAAACATGCAAGAAAACCCTATTATAGTCATTATGACAACCTCACGACTGGTCATGAGTCGTAACCTGGAACCTTGAGTTTTGGTTCCTTTCTGGTATGACTATTACTTCCCCTAAAGAATCGTTATGACTGACTTTGAGTCATTAAGTAGATTCGTAGAGGCTTGATTATTGGTTCATTCAATGGTCAGGCTACGAGTCCACAAAACCACTCGTAAGTTCTGACCATGAGTCGTATGTTGGACTTGTGACACTAGGATGAATTCTTAGTTATACACTGTTGTGACTACGAGTCCCTCCTAAAGACTCGTAGCAACTAATTTTGAGTCATAGGGTAGAGTCGTAGTCACTGGGCTAAAGTTTTGGGTCATTTTTTTTTAGACTATGACATCTCGTAAGAACTCGTAATATCTTATTATAGGTCCTAACGTGAGTCATAGCCACTAGCAATTGACTGGAACTTGGGGAAAACTTACATAACTTTTTGACATGATATCGGATTAAGATAAGACTTGATTCATTTGAAAGATAACTTAGTGGCCTATATTTTGAGGGGTCTTGGGCTTGAAAATATGGGGTATTACATTATATAAATCCATATTAACTCCTACATCACTACCCTAAATCAATAGGCTCTGTAGAAATTGATGGGCCCTCAAACTGGGTTGAAGGCACTATAGTGGATGCATGCGGTCTCCTGGGAAGGTTTGGGTATGTCAGATCCTTCATCATCTTATTTTGTGCCAGCATCGTTACCTCTACTCTCTCATCAACACCTCGTACCTCTGGATCATTAGCCTCATCACATAACCTCTTGACAAGACATAGGAACGGTGAAGTCGTCTTCTAACCAAAAGCTCTTTCATAAAGCTCATGCTGAATATTAAATGTAAACTCAATATCGTACCCAACCATCATTCTCACAGTCAATGAAGATCTATCCCAAGTTAATAAATTATCTGCAGTATTTAGACATAATCTTATCAAACCAATCAGCCACTAAAACTTTACGACAAAAACCAGTGTTGCCTTCTTAATCATACCATGCCTCTCGATCCAAGGGGTACCATTACCTAAATAAGAAATATAGCCAGCGATCCAGCTTTCCATCTCAACTCTCTCTCTCATATTCTCACCATCACGCATAATATGTTTATCTCGTGTAATTCTCAATATAGAATCACACTCTACTGTGGATACTGAGGAAACATAATCGATCCCAAAGAGAACTCAGTGGGTGGTCGTTGCTGAAATGTCTACCATAGCCCTCTCACAAGTGTTTGCACAAGATGGAGTTGATCAACATACCTCAGAAGACCCCTAAATTTAGAAATATTCAAAGTTATTATGGCGTGATATGAAGCATAGAATTTTTGCACCACTATCAAGTTGTAAGAACCTAGGGTTCTGGTAATCCACCCCAACTAATAATTCTTAAAGCTGGCTTGCATCTATTGTGCTCTTCTCAACCCAAACAACTCTATCCTGTGCTCCTTATAAATGGACCTCTTGGGTTGATTGGTCTCGGTAATATTGTTACCCTACTCAAAAATGGTTTGAATACCCTCCATGCACTATCTTGGGTTCACCTCATCAATAGGTTTCACCGAGACATATGTAGGGTTGGACGTATGATCATGCTAAATTGGTGCCTCTGTATCTAGTGGTGGTACCTACTGTGTAGCCTAGTATGTACCCTTATCTAACTTAATTACATTTGATGACTCCTCCTGTACTGCAGCCTCAGACTCATCTTTCATCCTATTACCCTTATCAAACTAGGGATCTTGCGCATCCCCTCCAGTGACAGCTCCGACTCTTCTTCCTCATCCTCATCATCCTAGTCCTCATTATCATTATCACCACCCTCAACGGGCTAGGGAGAGTGTGTGGTGATCTCCTAGATAACTTTATCCTTAGGCTATATAAGAATTGGATAGCCTTATCCTAGGTCCTAGGCTGAGTAAAAGCAGGTCGTCTTCCCCACTATGATTTCTATGCAAGTGACATACCTAACTTTGCCATAGTAATAGCCTCAACTATAGCACGCCTCTAGCCTCTAGTTTCTAGTTGTGTCACCCTCATCGGGGCTTCTATGGTTTAGGAAACAAGGTATGCCTCTCCCAAGATACTTTAGTTGGAAGAGTCATCCCATCTCCTAGAAGGTGCATCCTTCTTCTTTGAGGCCTTGGGTGCCATGTGTTCTTGAAAAATCAAGTGTTTGCATCCTAAAGATAGTGAGGTAGTGCAAAACTTGATGAAAAACTTAAAATTTGAAAACTTCAAAAAATTTCTCACCTTTGGCATCCCTATAACTTATACTCAGTCCCAACAAGTCCAATATGCACTTATTCAACTCGAATCAACTTTTCAATATAAACTATTACTCAAAAGATTTAGTATTTCTCTACCTTTTTCAAATTCAACTTTTGTTTGGGAAATGACCTTAAGATTTAATTTAGAAGATAATGGCCCCACATTAAGTTTTTAGGATAATTCAAGGCTCCTACATACAAGAATGATGGTTTCTACATATTTTGCATGAAAATAGACATACCAACTTACTTATTTTATGTTTAGTACTAGATACTACTATTAGGAGCCAAAAATATTACCTTTTTATTCGAAGAACCTGAAGTGAACTATGAAAAAGTGAAGTAAATCCAAAAGTTGAATGTTTACTTAGTGATTTTGGAAAAGTTTGTACCATGAACAAGTGCCCTTTTATCTTTTTCTAAAGTGTAGGGAAGTGGGATAGTTTGAATTTTAAGAGGAAAGAGGGAATTTTGAGGTTTTATAAGTTAAAAATGGATTATGAGGTCTTAAATAGGCATGTGGTTTGGTTTAGGGTTATTATAAGGGAAGGTTGGCCCAAAAATTTAAAGAAATAATGCTCCCAAAAACTAGCCACTTATGGTAGCCACCTACGGGCTACAGGTGGGAACTTCATTTTGGCCAAATTTCTTGCTCTTTGGACTTTTTATTTTGGTACTTAGTTTGCTACATTTGAGGTTTTAAGTGGTATTTATGACCCTCTATGTAAGTTCGTAGATAAAAATCCAGAAATTCCCCAAAAAAATGCTCAAACTAACATCTTTTCAGTTAATCCACAACTTACTTGGCCCATGTGGGACTTATTACCTTTGTGAGTTGGTCACAAAGTCCCCTTAACTGGAAGATTATGAATTGAGAAATTCTTACCGTATTTTAAGCCGTTTATTATTCTATTTTACCTACAAAAAAGAAAAACAAACGTGAACACTAAAATAGTGAGTTGCCTCCCACCAAGCGCTTAATTTAACAGTACCGTATGACATGGCTTTGTTGGTTACTCAGACTTCACAAACAAAACCATGGGTTGCCTCCTATGCTGTTATTGATTTGATTTCATAGAACAATGTGGGTTCCTTGAATACTCAAAAATTTATCAAGGTACCCAAAGGAATAACGTCTAGGATCATGAATTATAATGAACAATACCCTCATGTGTGTAGGTTGCTTCATAGTTTTTCAGACGTTGAAGGTGACTTCTTCATTATTGACTCTGAACCTGATCTCCTCTTTTTCCATATGAACTATCACTCTACCCATGGTTAGAATGGTCTTCCTAATATGATTAGCGTCTCAAAGTTTACCTCACAATCAAAAATGACAAAATCCACTGGAAAATAAAGTTACCAACTTTTACCAACACATCGAATGAAATGCCTACAGGTGTCTTTAATATGCGGTCTTTTAATAAGAACTGCCTAGTAGTCATCTTTGTAGGGCTCAATACTAATTGCTTGAACACACATAGTAGTCATCTTTGGAAGTATCAAACCCAATTGCTTGAATACGAATAACGTCATTAAATTGATATTGGCTTCCAAGTAACATAATTCTATAGCGAATCTGGATGTTCCTATAGTACTGAGATCACCCTTCTTCATGGCCATAGACTAAGAAGTGACTGAACTGCAATGGTGAAATCCACCAACATCTTGAAAACAAGTCGTTTGCTCCTTTTCCACCAATTCTTTCGTAAACCTGACATATTAAGAAATTTTCTCCATAGCCTCAAGGAGATAAATGTTCAAGATTAGATCTTTCAGCATCTTAATGAATCGTTTGAACTTCTCTTCCTCTTTCTTCTATTTCAATCTTTGAGAAAGAGGTCAGGTCGGTCAAAGAATTTGATTAAATATGGGCTCATCGACCTTGACACTACCTTTATCCTTACCAACACTAATATCAACACCTGTCGACTTATTTGACTTTATAATAGGTGTCTCCTCAACCACAGTACTATCATTATTTGGCACCGCCATAGTAGGCAATGGAGGTTTAATAGTAGACTTACCACTTTGAATGGTGAAAAAAATATAGTGACCATCATTCTTTGGATTTTGAACCGTGTTACTAGGAAGGGTACCTGGATTTCTCAGATTTAATGTCACCGACATTTGCCCAAACTGATGCTTTATCTTTACCAATACTAATATCAACACCTGTCGACTTGTCTGACTTTATGATAGGTGTCTCCTTAACCACAGTACTATCATTCTTTGGCACCTCCATAGTAGGCAATGGAGGTTTAACAGTAGACTTACCACTTTGAATGGTGATAGAAAGATAGTGACCATCATTCTTTGGATTTTGAACCGTGTTACTAGGAAGGGTACCTGGATTTCTCAGATTTAATGTCACCGGCATTTGCCCAAACTGATGCTCAAACTACTTGATAGCAGTTGTATGAGACTCAACCTTTTGGGTAAAACCTAAAATATCAACTTTATCTCCTTAAGGCTAGCCTCATGACTCTCTTGCATCTTTACCAGTTTGGTCAGTATCACTTCCATTCTCAATACAGTATCACGACTTTCCGGCGTAACATACCTATCTCCCTTCTCCTTATAGTTATATTTTCATCTCTAGTCACCATCATGCTTCTTACTGTGATCTGTGTATCTATCTCGATAATAGTTCTAACCTTGGTTTTCTTTCCCTTTGGCTCGGAAACCAATCAATTCGTGATCAAGATACTTGGCCTTCTCTTCCAAGTCAGAATTATATTCTCTTAAGGTTGAACCATGTGCACCTACTGTGTTTACCTTCTCAAAATTCACTATTGTGAACCTTTTATCAAGTAACACAATATCAGTCCTCAGCTGTGTAATTTCTTGGACCACAGAATCACCACCTACTACTCTATGGTCCCCAGAAGTTGTAATGGCATAAGTGTCAACACCCCTCTCAGCCTCCCGAGTATGCCACCCTCGGTTGGAAAGAGAAATCTGGTCTAGAACCTAAGAAGCTACTTCCAAACATAATCTCATGAACACTCGTCCAGTGATTTTATCTGATATGGCTTGGGAACTGATGTTCAAGGCTCTATAGAGTATCTCCAGGAAGCTCATCCTTTAAATTCAATGATTGGGCACCATGATCAACTTCTTCTTAAACCAGAACTGAGCCTCATATATCGACTCCGAATATAGCTACCTAAAGTTGTATATCTCTACTTTTAACTACAATATTCTAGCCAAAGGAAATAAATGGTCAAAGAATTGCTTGTGCAACTTATTCCAAGTGGCAATAGATCCTCTCATAAGTTCCCCCAACCATAAAGAATCTTCTCCGATCAAAGAAAAGGGGAACAACTTTATTCTGAGTGCTTCCTGGTTTACCCTTCAAATAGTATATTAAATGCAGATCCTAAAACAATTAACAAGATGCATATTTGTGTTGTCTATATCCAAGCCCAAAAATACACCTTTCAAATTTAAAAGTTAGATCATGGAACTGGATATGTCAAATATCACATTATGGGGCAGTGTAGGAGATGATAGCTCCTGTTTTTGCTAGCCCAACGTATCCCATATCCTCTTCAATATCATAAGGCTGAAAGTTCTAGAAAGTTGGGATCAATTGAGCCTAATAACTGAGAACACTATCTAGATTATCATCGAGTTTTACTCAATAATCAAATATCAATCTTGGCCTGGTTAGCTCTGCCTACTGAGCTAGTCGGGCCTCCTTGGCCCTTCTATGGTTAGCAAAATCTACTAACAACTTCTCCGTCTGCCGATCAGCAATGTTGGATCACTTGGAGAAGGAGAGGTACTGTATTAGGATCATCCTGAATGCCTTCTAAATGGCAGGCATGCACTGGTTTCAGCATCGTACGATTGGTCTATAATATTCTCTCTAGTTAGGTTGTTGGAATAAGGGATTGCCTTGACTCCCGGTGTTATGCATACACCAACGTACACCTAACTAAGAACAAAAAATTTAAGACTATAAATTTCTACAAACTTCAATAATCAGTCACACCATCTTCCCCGGCAATGGCGCTAAAACTTTTATCGACGCCCAAACTACACCTCCAACTGAAGGATAAAGGGACCATTGTAAAGTAATGTAACCCAACTAGGTTGGGGTCAAACCCATAAGAAAGACATAGATTTGTATCTTTAGTTTGTTGAACTCAACAGGTTGAACTAAAAGTAAATGTGGGTTTGTAGTAAGAACCTCAAACAAGTAACATAAATCAACTATGGTTGTAATCAGACAGAGGGAAACACTAGGATTGTGTTCCCCCTGGCTTCTCAACTCAATAGGATTATAGTGCTTTACTGAACCAACTTCGTACCTTGAATGTAGAATCCAATAATTTATATACTATCAACTGTCATGTGGACTCACTTATGGATTTCATCCTTTACCTTTTGAGTCTCAGGATGTTGCATTACTTACCCTTATCCTAGACCCCAGTTAACTATTACTTTTTGAGTCTCAAATTATTATATAATAGATAACTGTCTTACAAAGATGATACTAATTAGCCTAAATTGACAATTAATCTTTAAATTATGGTTGTAATTATCATTTCCAAGTTACTACTTCTCTTGTGGAGTAAGTAGAGATATTCTAGGCGGGATCTTATAGTTTTCCACCACTAAAACATCTATTAAGCCAAAGATAATACACTATATGCCAAGATAGCAGTTTAGAACAACTTAGCACTTCTGCTACTTCATCAATATGTAAGGGTTTCCACAACTATAGCTAAGGGATTTTGCCGTGTGTACTTTCAAAACGATCAACGGAATTCATAACTAAAAGCATTAAACAATATCACAATGATCAACAAGTAAAACCCAAAGTCTATAACTTAATAATCAACCAAAATCAAGAACAAAGTAATCCCAAGATAAAAATCGAATCTTGGAATAGAATATATGTTTGTAAGTTTTAAGAGGACGTAAAGTAACTATACAACATCAAAAGGGCATTTATAAGATACAAGGAACCCTAAAAGTCTAAACTCGAACGAAAAAGGAAAATTGAGGTTGGTGGCCACTTACTTAGGCTACCTAAGTACTATTGGTATACCTACGGACCGTAGGTGGTCCAAAGTAAGTTCCAGACCTCCTGGAAAGCTCTTGAAACTCTCTGGACTTGGACCTCTTCCACTTACTTTGGTCACCTAGAGACCATATGTAGAACCTATGAATCGTAGGTGCCCTTGTTAAGTGACATAGTCTTCATTTTCCTACTTCTGAGCCTCTAGACTTCAAGTTTTTACACCTAGTTTTGTCACCTAGACCCGATAAGTGGCACTTACGACCAGAAATGACTAAGTAGCCAAAAATATCAAATTTCATTTTTTTCTTCAGTTTCATCTTCCAAACCTGATTTCCTTGTAAACATACCCAAATACATTATATCTAAAAAGACAACCTAAGAAACTTGCATATTTTCATCATTTTAAGCGTTGAAAGTGCTATAAATCCATATCGCATTAATTGATAAATCAAACACTCTAATTTTACCCTTATTTATGGTGCATAACAATACCCAAGGTTCAATTAACCACTAACTAGCTTTATCATACTCAACCCACCTTCATTAATGGAGTTTTAAAACAAAATCTCCTATATTTATAGAATATAAGGTCCCCAACTATCAAAGTTCATATTTTTGAACCGCAATTTCATACTAAGAAAAGTTAATTTAAAATATGAAAATACATGTAAACATAGGTTTTGTCCATAATTTCATAAATTGTCACGACCCGATTTGTGAGTCATAATGGCACCTACTCTATTCCACCAGTAGGAAAGCCGAACCGTAGCCCAGAGCTAATAGCAATGGGCTAAATTGGTGGGAAATTCCCCAAGAAGGCAAAATAGGCAACACAAGTCATAAATAAGCAAGGCAATAACAATAGTTTAAATGGTAGCCATAACAAAGAAAACCATCCCACAACCTGGTAAAGTCAGTACAATACCTACTGCAAATATACCACAAGTTCTAAATAGTAAATATAATTTATCTCAAAACAAAAGACAAAACATAGAAAATAGAAGGAAATAATGGAAACTCCGGCTCCAAGAGATCACCCAATCTTTGAAGTTCAACACAACACGATCGTCAAATCAGCGACAGTAGCTAGTACATGGATCTGCACCAAAAAGGTGTAAAAGGGTAGTATGAGTACCAAAACCACGAGTACTCAGTAGGCATCATCGGCCGATTGAGAAAAAGCATGATAGAATATGATAAGATGCAAGATAACATAACTACATCAAAATAAAGGGACAAATTTTGATGTAACTCCAGCCTTGTTGTACACAATTAACTAAATAAATCGGAACTAAACATAAAAATCAAGCAATTATAACTACAAAATTGGTCCCCATAAGACAATAAAAACGTAAAATCAAATAACCCAATGCAGGTCCACATAATCTTGGAGGGTAAAATCAAAGAAAATATAACACATATACCTGAGCAACCACAATTTTACAACCTTCATGCTATCACAAAGAACTCATCCACAATATGTCACACTAAGAACCACTCCCCAAATCGAACTCGAACCAGTGCTTATATCCTCAACATCATAATCAATATTCGGACTCAAAACGGTATATATATCATCAATATCAAAATCGATTGTCAGACTCAAATAGATACATAAATCTTTGATATCAAAATCAGTAGATAGACTTAAAGCAACATTCATATCATTAATATCATAACTACTGGGTTTTACCATAATTAGAATTAACTCCCAAAATTAAACCATCATGACTATTAAGTATTTAGTCTTATAGTCACGATCCGATTTACGAGTCATAACGGTACCCACTAAATCTCGCTGATAGGTAAGCCAAACAATAACCCAGAGCTAACACAATGTGCTAATTAATTAGGGAATGCCCAATATAGTGCAAATTCATAGAACATAAGTTATAAATAAAGTGTTCTTCATAGATAAATAGTCTAAACAAGAATACCAATCCCACAACCTGGTAGAGCTAGCACAAGAGCATCTATTGTCTAAATAGAACCCAAAGTCAAAAATTAGCCAGTACATCTATCTCGATACAAAATATTGAATAGCAATAAGATTGAGGGAAATAGGCAACTCAAACTCCAAGAGCTCACCCTATCTCAAGATATCAACACCGCATAATCACAGATCAACGGTGACAAATAGTACTCAGATCTGTACCAAAAAGTTAAAGAACTGTAGCACGGATACTAGAACAATAGGTACTCAGAAGGTATCATCATACGACTAAGCTAAGTCATAATATAATAATGAAAAAAATACAAGATAGCATAACTATGTCAAGGTACAGAATTGAACTTGAATCATCTCTATCATCACTATACATAAATGATGCATAAATTGAGATAATAATGAAAACATAATGTAAACAATCAAGCACAAGAAAACATAACTACTAGATTGGCTCCCATAAGCCAATTGGAGCAGGAAAATAAAGAACTTCTTACAGCCACACATATGACTAAAAAGCACACTCAAGTAAGAATAAAGCAATAATATAACATTATAACCAACCTTCATTACAAATTAGCCATCCTTCCACAATTCACCATCATTCGGCATCATTCCATGACTTAGAAATTTACCAACATTATTCCATAATCCACTAGTTATCCATCAATCATCTTTTATCAAAACATTAGATATGAACTAGTCATCATTCATTCGTTAAGCATCATTTATTCAGTAGACATCTCTTACTAATTATTCATCAATGTCATAGTAATTACCCAAATTCAAACCATTAACATATAGATGGTCAACACCCAGAATTGAACCGATCATAATATAATCAATACCCCAAATCGAACCGATCACATTATAAGCTATACCTAAAATTGAACCAATCATAATATAATCAATATCAAGAATTGAATTGGTTATAATTTATATAAGCAAAATCAAAATCGGACATATTATAAGCAATAACCAAAATTCAACCAGTCATAATATAATCAATACCCAGAATTGAATTGGTCATAATATATATATATATATAATCATCATCATCATAAGTCATATCATCAATATAAGAACAAATGACTTGATCAATAGGTTTCAACTCTCACATTTATCAACATAACCATCAAGTATTAAGATTCACCACTGTTACCTCACATTTACTAACATAACAGTCAAGTCTTAAGATTCATCACTATTACCTCAATACACATTCCCACAAACCCAAATAGCATAAAGGTTTACCAAATATACCATATGGCATAGCTGAATGTGGGTTAAGTGTCCACATCAAATCCTCAAGTTCTATTTTTGGCAAATTTCTACCTGAACTATGCTTAAGGTATCTAAATCCACTTTTAGATGCCAAACAAGTCCTAATTAACCCTAATATAGGGAGTTCACCTAAAACATGACCAACTAGGTCAATTAAACCTAATTAGAGTTATCTAAGATATTCTCATGCTAAACATTAGTGATAAAATCTAATTCACCTAAAGAAAAGAAAAGCAAGCTAAGTATTTCAAGCTTAGGATATCCAAAAAGCCAACATCTCAACAAACCCCATGTGTTCTATTCCATCAACCAATACCTAAACCCAACCCAAATAAACAAGATATCATAAAAATACTGTGAACTAGCTCAATCTGACTTGGGTTAAACCTAGCCTACCTCGATGCCGAAAAAAGCTCAATCAACCACTAAACCTTTATTTTTCCCTTTCGAGAAGCCTCTTTAAGATGCCAAGCTATCAAAAACACACTCTACACATCAATACAAGAACCCATAAAAACTCTATATGGGTCCCACTTACAAAAATCATATTTTTGAGACCAACCCATTATCAATATATGATCAAGGAATCATAACCCTCAAGAATGGGTAAAATCCAATCTAATTTGGGGATAAAATCAAGCCCTAAAGGTTTTGGGGTTTTATGAAAATAAATAAGAAATTCAACTATGAATTGAACGGACTCTTACCTAAAATCTGATGAAAACAACAAAAATAGATCTTAATTAAGCTTCCAAGTCACCCACAAGTCTTAATTTTGAGATATTACACTCTTTAGGGCTTTTCTCTCAAAGTACTAATGAAAAATAGGCTAATTTACGACTAAGGGGTCCTTTGATACCTAGTCCAGGCAATCATATGATGCTATTGAGACTAGACAGGTGTGTCATCTCCCCATTTTATGGCTGCACAAAAAGTTGTGATTGCGACTACCTATGTGCAATGACAACACTATGATCGCGGCCCAAGTTGGTGATAACCATGGCACCAGGTAGCAGTTGAAGACTTGGAATTCTTCCAAGTCGCCACCAGGACCTCGGGATTCATTCAAAACTCCATATACAACTTCAATATTCCAAACTTAATGGCACAATTGAATTTTCCATCTGAGGTTGTTTCGACCAAATATTGGCCCCACACTAAAATTTCCAATTTCTCCAACTTTTGACCAATAGGTTCGCATAAGCTCGGGAAATTCAGGACCCAAACAAAAGTCCTACCTAACCTAAAATTTATATTCTAGAGCTGCAGGAATTTTTAGAATTTGCATACGAGAATGTTTTGCTGAAGTTTTTGGTCGGTGGCCATTTGGAACCAACAAAGACTTCAAAATAGGGAATTGACTCTAAAATCACAAAAAACTACCTAGTAACCAAAGTGTCAGTACAAGCAATACATAAATGACTTGGGGAAGCTATGGAAAAGCTCTAACATAAAAAATTGGCAAAAGCATGGAAAATGACCTAAAGGTTCATTACAATATCAACTACTAAAGAAATTTTTATCGTCGAAAGTTAAAGATTAGGATGTACCTAAAGTCTTGAAAAGGTAAGGATACTATGCCCATATCTTGTTTTCGATCTCCCATATGGCCTCTTCCACTGGGCGATGTCTCCACTAAATAGTAATTATAGGAATCTCTCTAGTGCACAACCAACTCACATCACTAGCCAAAATAAGTACGACTCCTCCATAAAGGTGAAACACTCATCCAATTGGATAGAGTCCCATCTAATCACATAAGATGGGTCAGGAATATACTGCCGCAACATAGATACATGAGAAACTGGATGAACTGCTACAAAATCTAGAGATAAAGCTAACTCATAGGATACCTTACCAAAAGCATGAGAAATTTATGAAGGGACAACATATGTTAGACTGAGCCTTACCTTCTCTCGAATGCCATCACACCTTTCATGGGCGATACATAGAGGAATACACAATCACTAACTCCAAATCTCAAGGAATGAAGCATATGATCTTTATATTCCTTTTTCCTACTTTGAGCCACTCTCAACCTATCCCGAATTACCCTGACTCTATCAAATAATACTTGAAAAAAATTCGTACCATGGGATATAAACTTGGAAGTCTAAAACCATTCGATCGGTGAACAACGTCTTCTACCACACAAAGCCTCAAAAGGTACTATCTCAATGTTTGAGTTATAGTTGTTATATGCAAACTTTGCCAAGGCTAAGTAGTACTCTAACTGGCCTCTAAAATCTATAACACAGGCTCAGAGCATATCCTCAATAACCTAACTATTCTGCTAGAACTAGCCATCGATCTGTAGATAAAAGGTTGTACTAAGATCCACCTGCATACCCAACTACTCCTTAAATTCCCTCTAAAATCTCAAAGTAAACACCAAACTAAGGTCTAAAATAATATAAATAGGCATACTAATAAAATGGACTATTTCCCAAATATAGATATTGGCCAACCTCTCTGCACTGAAAAATATCTTAATAGCAATGAAATATGCTGACTTGATCAAACAATCTACAATGACCCAAATTCCATTAAAACCATGGGAAGTGCAAGGCAAACCGCTAATGAAATCCATAGTAATCTATTCCCATTTCCACTCGAGAATAGGGAACCTTTCAGTCAAACTACCTGGTTGTTCATGCTCGGCCTTTAACTATTGACAACAAAAGTAATGAGATACAAAATCTATAACAGCTCTCTTCATACCACTCTACTAATAATATTGCCTCAAATCTCTATACATATTACCTATGCCGAGATGTATGGAATACCTACAGTTATGAGCCTCTTGCAAAATCAACTGAATTAAGTCATTAATCTGCAAAACATAAATGCTATCATCAGATATCAAAATACCTCAAAATCCATGGTGACCCTCTTTGACTCACCACTTAACACGTGATCATGAAGGAAGCCAAGCTTACTATCCTTAAACTAATAATCTCGAATCCACTTGAATTGTAAAGACCTTACTTCCACACTAGCTAAAATCTTTCTAAGATCTAAAATATCAAGGAGAACCATCAAGTTGGATAAGGACTACATGTTATGTGCCAACGGCCTCTAAGAAACTAAAATACAAGCCAAGCTACTCCTACTCACTGCCATTCGATTCAAGGAATCCGCTACCATATTTGGCTTGCCCGGATGATACAAGATGGAAATGTCATAATCCTTAATTAATTCCATCCATCAACAATGTCTAGCATTAATCTCTCTTTGGTTCATAAGATGTTGAAGGCTATAATGATCAGTGAAAATCTCACAATGTATGCCATAAAGATAATGCCCTCAAATCTTAAGCGCAAAAACTATCGCCACCAACTCTAGATCATGAGTGAGGTTGTTGAGCTTGTGCACTTATGCTATATAAAAGCACAAGAAATAAAATAACTATGTTGCATCAATACACAAAATAGACCAATACCAGAAGCATCTAAACATGGTCAATCCCCTACCTTCAATAGGAAGAGCTAAAATAGAAACCAAAGTAAAGAAATCCTTGAGATTTTCAAAGAACGACTCACACTCCTCACACCATTGAAAAGGAAACTCCTTCTGAGTCAATCTGGTCATAGGGGATGAAATAAAAGTAAAACCCCCAATGAAGCATCTATAAGAACTAACCAAACTAATAAAGCTATAAACCTTGGTCAAAGATGTAGGTCTAGCCCAATCATGGATCACTTCAATCTTAGTTTGGTCTACCATAATACCATCCTTGGACACCATATGTATAAGGAATGTCACTGACTCAAGCCAAAACTCATACTTAGAGAACTTGGCAAGAAGCACATAATCCCTGAAAGTCTGAAGCACAATCCTCAAATGTTATACATGATTCTCTATACTCCTCGAATATAGTAGGATGTAATCAATGAACACAATAACCAAGGAATACAAATATGGCCTTACTACTCGACTCATCAATTCCATGAATATGGCCGAAGCATTAGTCAATCCAAAAAACATTACTAAGAACTCATAATGATCATAACGGGTCCTAAAAGCTGTCTTTGGGACATCCTCAGCCCAAATCCTCAATTGATGGTAACCAAATCACAAATATATCTTAAAAAACACCACTGCACCCTAAAACTAATCGAATAAATCATTAATGTAAGGCATAGGATAAGGGTTCTTCATTATCACTGTCACATTATTGTGTTTCCCATAATCAATACATATACACATGGAACCATTTTTCTTAAAAATAGTATAGAAGATCCCTAAAGGGACACACTCGGTCAAATAAAACCCTTACAAAGATGATACTGAAGCTGTGAATATAGATTATTATGGTTAGTAGGGACCATATGATTACGTATCATAGAAATAGGTCGGGTGCCAAGCTTGAGATCAATAGCAAACCCAATCTCATTGACAGAGGGAATACCAGGTAGGTCGGTAGGGAATACATCAAACAACTCAAAATCTATAGGAACAGAGTCAAGCAATGGACTCTTCACACTAGTAACACAAATATAAGTGAGATGGGATTTGTAACCCCTCAAAAAGCCCCCTAGCAAGAATATAAGAAATAATCCCTATCAGTGTGCAGCAAACTGCTCCCTACCATATGATTGGAGTATGCCAGACATGGCTAAGGTAGTGGTTTTGGAAAAACAATCCATGATATCATGATAGTGGGATAACTAGTCTGTGCCCAAAATTATATTAAAACCTCCATATCAAGGACAATAATATCAGCATAAGTATCAACATTGATAACTATCACCACACATGATCTGAATACTTGATCCACTACTAAGAAATCACCCATAGGTGTATATAATTATAATGCCGCAGATAATAAATCACTAGACAACTCTTACTGTGGTGCATAATATGTAAAAATATAAAAATAAGTGGATCCCACATCAAATAAAGCAAGGGCTAACTGGCGGTGCACAAAAATCATACCAATAACAATAGTATCCGAAGTCCCAACCTTGGGTCTAGCAGGTACTGTATATAAGTAACCATGCCCGCCAATTGGTTGGGCACATGACTGACCTCCTATCTTGTTTGCTTGAGAACATCCTTGAGTACTCTGGAAACCACCCCTACGACCATGAGAACTACCTCTAGCTGAGGGATGAACTGCTTTACTCGGGGAAGCACCTTAAGCAAAAACAACAATCTCCCTAAGAGTAGGGAACTCACACACCAAATAATCAGAAGAACCACAGCTAAAATATGCTCTCGTAGTTGAGCCATAACCAACTAATCTAGCTGAACCAGAATAACCATCATAACAAGAATACCCAAAAGACGTACTCCTCAAAGACTTCCCACTGCACAAACTAGGGTGATTACTAACACTAGACTAACCTTTATTAGTAATACAATGAACTGCATGAATCGATTGACAAGGCTAAATCTAAGGCTGATAGGATAGACATAAACAATGCCCACCATGATAACTAATACCTATGAATTGGGAACTACTATGACCCTCACTGAAATTTTCTTAATATATAGCCCTCTTATCATTTTCTCCTTGAGCATCACTGACATGAACCAGATCAGGCCTTGTCTTAATGCGCATCCCAGGTCCAATAAGAATTGGAGATCACCTCCGACACCCAACCCAACCAACAAATAATTAATAAAATAATAACCAGACTAACAACCATAATATAACTAAGTCCATATTAATTCAATTACATACCTATAATAACCCATAAGATCCTAAGCCCAGTTCAATTATAGTTGCATAGTTAAGGGGTCCAATACTTTAAATTTTCACTAAGTGTTAAGGACTAGTCATTTTTCAAGACCCCTAAACTTTATGATTTTTTATTTTGGTCTTTTCGACCTTGAGATATTGGTTTTGGAGTTGATTCATGTTTGGGGTTGTTAAAGGTATGCCTCGGGAGAGTTTTGGCATTTTCATACGGATGTAGGGGCATGTTTGGGAAATTAAAATAGTGCACCCACTGAGATAGGACCGTACTGTGAGAGCTAGTTAGTCGGGATAGGGCCTTCATTATGAGGGTTATTCCTTCAGGATATGGCCAGCATCATGGGGTCCATTCTATTAGGATAGGGCTTGTTTCATTGGGGTGTATATTTTCAACTTCAGTATTGAAGAGTCCAAGGGGTAGTTTGTCCTTTTCCATCAACCCAACTCATCCTTAACATGATTTGTTACTTCTAAAAGGGTATTATTTACCCTTTTTGATCTAAATTGCTCTTATGAAACCCTTATCTTTCCCAAAGAAAAAACTCAAGCTTTTATTCCCCAAGAAATAAAGAGTTCAAGCTTCCAATCCAAGAAATCTTTAAGAATTCAGTAATTAAGGAATGTGTGGTGTTCATCCATGGGACCCTTTCACTCATGGAGACCAAAATCCTTTATTTGATTTATAGTATGATTTTTCCTTTATTACGTAAATGCATATGTTTTAGATGAGTATAAGTTCATGTATTTACATAGAAATTTGACTCAATTCATGTCCTAATATGATTCCATGAAAGGTTAGGTTATCTCACATTTTATGTTTTTATTTCCCATGATGTATTCAATTGAATTTTATGTTATTATAGCAGATTGTAAATTTAGCCAAGAAGTCATATGGTTTTCCTATATTTTAAGACATTCCCATTTTCAAGTTCATGCTTCTCACTTAATTGGTGAAATATTATGTTTTGGGTTTTTGAAAAATGTCTCCTTACTACAGTTTTAAGCTTTAATATTGTGTTTTATGATTATTCAGTGTTGGTGAGTTTGGGACAACCCATACCTATATCGTTACTTAAATTTCAGATCCTTTAAGTAATGATTACAATTAAACCCTGAATATTACCATTTATTCAGTTATTATGATCATGATAAGAAATGCCAGTTTTTATACTTAGTTGATTCTAGTTCAGTTTAGTACCAGCATTAGTTCAGTTTATAGTAGGATTTAGCACCGAGCAAACCCAGGGATGGAGGCTCACCTTCCAGTAGAGGGTGTGACCCTTAGTAGAAATTCCTAACTTATAGAACTGCGTAGCCAAAGTAAGTTTGAGATGTCTAACTTTAAGTTGAGGGTTGAAATAGATCTCATGAGAGAACCTGCCACTAGATGATGACTCCTTAGTCCTTTGGGACACCAGTTTAGTGGATCTATACAGCCAAGATACTATACCCTTCCAACTAGGGTTACAAGTTAGACCTTAATTAGCTCAGATTGGGAATTTTAGTTATATGATACCTCCCATAATTTAAGTCAGTATCTCAGTGTATCTCAGCTTAGGTTTACTTGACTAAGTATGCAGATTGTCAGTTATTCAGTGATACAGATTTTAGCCCTACAACTTACACATTACTCCAGTATCATGTTTATGCTTGGTCTTGAATTTTGAGATATTAAATGTTCATGCATTCATACTTAGTTATTGCATTCATTTTAGCTATTCCTCATCTCATATACCAGTACAGTCAAAGCACTGACTGCATACTTTTGTTTGTACTATCTTGTCTTATAACATAGGTTCGGATGCTTAGTTTCTCAATTATTCTTAGACCGCTCAGCGTTACTCAGCGACAGTAGTGGTGAGTCCTCATCCATTGAGGAAATAATTTATTTATCCCATTTATTTTGGTATGTTCTTATGTTCAGTCAGTTAGAGTTAGTTAGGGCTTGTCCCATCAACTCCTCATGATGTTTATAGGATTTTAGACCATCAGTTAGACAGTTAGTTAGACCTTTAAGTATTATAGGTTTTTTAGATAGATAATTTAGTTTTTAATATTATATTGTATATTTTAGACATGCCATTAATACATATTTCAATAATCAAATTTCAGTATCTTATAAGTTTATCTTCTACTCATGTGATATATTACTATTTTACATAATGCTCATAGTAGGTACCAACTTATGGGTTAGCTTGGGATCACTTGTGGCCATAAGCATTGTTTTCATAACTAGAGGTAGCCTCAGGTCATGATAAAAGTTGGTATCAGATCTAGGTTTTGATTTTGGGACTTGTGGGTTATGGTCGCAACATGCTTTCGTTGTGCCACTCTGATGAATAAGAGGCTATAAGATATTTTATAAGAAACTTCCCTTCCTTCAGTGTTCATGTCATGTGAAAGAGTATAATCTCTATTTAATTCCTATTTTTAATTTATCCTTCATTCTATTTATAGAAAATGCCTCCTAGAAGAAATAACAGAAGAAGGAATAGGGAATAGCCTGCAGCACCACCTGTTCAGAAGATCACCTGAATGAATATGTCTCTCATGTCGAGTTCAAGACTGCTTTGATGATTTTAGCCCATTCAGTAGCTGCTTAGAACAACAAGTGGGATATTTCTCCAAAAAATCTAGTGGAAAATATAGCTGCAATTAGGATTTGGGATTTCACTCAGATGAATCCCCCTCTATTTTTGAGATCCAAGTATGAGGAGGATTTATACAAATTTCTATACATGGTGCAGAAAGTGACAGATATCTTAGGCATCACTTCGAGTAAGAGTGCAAAGTTGACTGCATATTAGTTGTAGAATGTACGTCACACCTACTTTAAGGAGTCGAAAGAGGACCAAGGTGTTAATGTAGGGCCTAACGAGTGGGAGAAGTTCTCCATGACTTTCTTAGACAAGTTCTTTACCATAGATTTGAAGAAAGCTATGGTTTAGGAGTTCATCAAATTAAAGTAGGGTAACATGAGTGAGGAGGATTACTCACTTAAGTTTACTCAGTTAGCGCGGTATGCTCCTAATATAGTGGTGGACAATAGGTCTAAAATGAGCAAGTTTGTGTCTGGTGTAGCTGATAGTATTGTTAAGGAATGTAGGACTGCTATATTGATTAAGTAGATGGACATATCTAGATTCATGGTTTATGCTCAGCAAATTAAGGAGGAGAATTTTAAGGAGAGGAAGAGAAATAATAAGAGGGATAGAATTGATAGATTTAATTTTTCTCAGCCAAGGTCAAAATAAGGTAATTGATCTTAGTTCCATCAAAAATTTTTATCCCCTGCTCCTTCTTCAGCTAGTGCTCTAGTTCCTAAGTTCAGACAAGATAGTTGGGATAGAGCACCAGTCTCTAAGTCCTAGGGTAGTGTGAACTGTGGTTATACTAATCTATTTTGCTAAAAATATTATTGAAATTGTCAGGGTGAGTGTAAGGCTGAAAGTGATGTATGTTTTATATGTGTCAAGCCAGTCTATATAGTCTGAGATTACCCAGGTGCGAGTCAGTAGGGTCAGTCCAACCATCATTTAGCTCCAGCCGGTCGCCCACCTCATTAGGGTGCCACCTCCAGTGCAACTAGTGAATAGCAAAAGAATAGATTGTATACTCTCTAGACTCGGTATGATAAGAAAAGTTCTCCTGATATGGTTATGGGTATGTTATAGGTCTTTCATCTTCATGTCTATGTTTTACTAGACCCCAGAGCTTTACTTTCTTTTGTGACTCAATATATAGCTGTTACTTTTGGTGCTAGTCCCAAAATGCTAGTAGTTCTTTTCCTAGTGTCTACCCTAGTGGGTAAATATATTATAGCTAGATAGGGGTATAGAAATTACCTAGTTATTGTATCTCAGAAAATTAACACAGTTGATTTTGTAGAGTTAAAGATAACTAATTTTGATGTCAGTCTTAGCATTGATTGGCTCCACTCATCCTATACCTTAGTTTAATGTAGAAATAGTGTTGTTCAATTTTAGTTTCCTAATGAACCAGTGATTGAATGGGGGTTAGCACTTTAGTGTATAGGGTTTAAATTATTTCCTAAATTAGAGTAAGAAAAATGATATCTAAAGGGTAAAATGATATCTGAAGGGTGTGTTTACCATCTTGTTTAAGTCAAAGACTCAAATAATAAGACCTTGAGTCTTGAGCTAGTTCCAGTATTGAATGAATTTTAAGATTTTTTCCCTGAAGATCCTCCTAGAGTTCATTCCCAGAGGGAAATTGACTTTAGAATAAATCTTCTTCTAGATACCCAACCTATCTCTATTCCACCCTACAAAATAGCCTAACTGATCTTAGGTAATTGAAAGAACAGTTAAAAGATCTCCCAGATAAGGGTTTTATTTGACCCTATATTTCTCCATAGGGAGCTTCAATCCTACTCGTGTGTTAGAAAGACAGTTCTCTAAGAATGTTCGTCGATTGCCATTATCTGAGCTAAGTCACCATTAAGAATAAGTATCCACTCCCCATAATTAATGACTTGTTTGACCAAATTCAGGGTACCAGTTATTTCCCTAAGATATTCTTCAGATGTGGTTATCATCCACTTAGAGTCAAGAGAATATGACATTTTGAAGACAACTTTCAGAACTATGTATGGTCACTTTTAATTTCTAGTTATGCCTTTTGGACTAACAAATTCCCTACAGCTTTTATGGACATGATGAACAGGGTTTTCAAGCAGTACTTTGACACGTCCATCACAGCCTTCATTGATGATATCCTTGTTTATTCCCTTAGTGAGAATAATTATGTAAATTATCTGAGAATCATATTACAAAACCTCAGAGCTTATCCATTTTTTGCTAAATTAAGTGTTAATTTTGGCTGATATCAGTATCTTTCCTTAGCCATATAGTTTCTGATGATGGCATTTGGGTTGACCCTAAAAAGACCAAAGTAGTGAAAAATTGACCTAGACCACCTGTCCATCAGATATCAAGAGTTTCTTGGGTTTGGTTGGCTATTATAGATGGTTTGTTGAAGGGATTTCTTCTATTGCATCCTCCATATCTCAATTGTCTTAGAAAAAAGTCAAATTTCAATGGTCAGATTCTTACGAGGAGACTTTTCAAGAGTTGAAGACTCGACTTACTTTTTCTTTAATTTTGACTCTGCAAAATGGCATAGCTTGGTTTGTTGTATAATCTTACTCTTATAGAGTTGGTCTTGTTTGTGTATTTATTCATAGAGGTAAGGTCATAGCCTATGCCTCAAGACAGCTTAAACCCCATGACAAGAACTATCCTACCCATGATCTTGAGTTGGTAGCTACTGGTTTTTCCTTGAAAATTTTAAGGCACTATCTCTAGGAGGTTTATGTTTATGTGTTCACAAACCATAAGAGTTTACAATACGTGTTCACATAGAAATATCTAAATCTTCATCAGAGAATATAGCTTGAGTTGTTGAAAGATTATGATATGAGTGTGTTGTAACATTTGGGCAAGGCATATGTAGTGGCAAACACCTTAGTGTATTGTTCATAGGTAGTGTTGCTCATGTTGAGGAAGAGAAGAAGAAGTTAGTCAATGAGGTTCATCATCTTGCTAGATTGGGTGTTAGGTTGATTGATTCAGCTGAAGGTAGTATATGAGTTTAGAATAGTTCAAAATCTTCTTTGGTTGATGAAGTGGATGAAAAGCAATACAGGGATCTTAATTTGGTTAAGCTGAAGGAGGCATTTAGAAACCAAAAGGTTGAGGTTTTCTACCAAGGGGGAGATAGTGTGCTTCATTATCAGTGTAGGTTATGTGTTTCGTGTGTTGATGGTTTGAGACAAAGAACTCTTGTAGAAGCGCATAGTGTGGGATATTATATGTACCATGATTTGCATAAAATTTATTGGTGGAGTTCTATGAAAAGATATTGTAGAGTTTGTGGCTAAGTGTTCAAACTATTAGCAGGTTAAAATTGAGCACCAGAGTCCTAGTGGTGCCTTGCATAAGTTCAGCATCTCCACTTGGAAGTAGCAAGTGGTGAACATGGAATTTATGACAGGGTTACCTTGTATGCGTCGTCAGCATGATTTTATTTTGGTCATTGTAGATAGAATGTCCAAGTAAACCCATTTCTTTCCAACACATAATTGGTACTCAGCTGAAGATTATGACAGGCTTTATCTTAGTGAGTTGGTCAAGCTGCATGGAATTCTGTTGTCCATAATTTCATATAGATGTATTTAATGCCCAGAGTCTGGTATCCCAAATACTTCATGATGCTAGCAATCCCGAAGGACCACCAGCAAACCCATGACTGATATCTATAACTAAGCATTGAGTAATGTACTAAAAAATGCAGAAAAACTGGTGGAAAACTTTCCATATGGTGAACTTGGAAGGGTGTAAATACCGTACCACTATTAAGGATAAGCTATGAATGACCCTCATCTGTCAGATACTCTAATGAGAATAGTGGGACCCTCATCTAACAGGTTAAGCCACCTCATCAACCCTTATCTGATAGGTTTTGATGTCTCATCCTACGCTGGCTATGTAGTTCTGGAATGCAAGGACTGGATTTAAGAATCACACCCTCTACTGGTAGGTGTTTTCCATCCTTGGGTTCAATCAGTGCTGAATCTTACTCCCAATTGAATAGACACTGAATTGGGTATACTGGACTGAACTGAACTAAGTTCATAGAATTTTGTTGACTGATGGAATATTACTGAATTTTATTAACTGATTGAGTTACTGAGGACTGAACTGAATACTACTGAGTTTTCCTGAGTTTTGAGACTGACTGAATTCTACTAACCATGGCTTGAGTGAGGTTATCTTGAAAACTAACATTGGCTCTAGGCACACAACTAAATTGTGTGGTATTAAATACCCCTAGTACTCGATAGTCTGGCAATAACTGAGACATGACACTACTTGAACACCTAACCATAGTCAACAATTCATAATACTATCATTGAGGGATTTCATAAAGCATTCGCAAGTCATAAGCTTACACATAAATGGGAATACATGCTAACGTAATATAATTTCACAAATCCATACTTATAAGCATTCCACTAAATCATTACAAAATATAGCCTTAGCATGGGAGTTATTTTGAACGTGTGGGTATCTCCTGAATTCATCATTGAGATCACAATTAGGTCATAATACACAATTCTTATTCACTTAGGCATTTTTACAAACACATGGAAGGCATAACCTTTTCTAGGGCATGAATCAACAACTAATACATCATGGCTATATCAAGCACTTCAAATTTAAGGATTTCCATCCACATACTAACATAAAGTCATGAGAATTTAATAAAAATTAAACCTTTGAAATCATATCACAACGTAAAAATGTGTACATTCATACCCACAATAAGGAATTCAATTTATATTTTTAAAAGGCTTTCTTGAGATCCAAGGGTTTAAGGTACCCTTGGATGAACACTTTTCATATCTTGGTTGACAATTTCTTGAAGATTGATGGAACAAAGCTTGAGTTCTTGAATTGAAATTAATCACCTAGGGTTTTTTGTTCTTGAGCACTTGTGAAATAATGAATGTATTTTAGCCAAAAGAGGGCTAAATTTCATATTATGAGGGATGAAGGTCGGGGGAAAATGACCTAATTACCCTTAAGGATGTGGTTATTTAATGACTGAAACTAGGCACTAATGCGTTTGTCGACGTAGTGCGTTGATGGCAGTGATGCGATATTCGATGTGCCATGTCGTGTCTCAGGACTTTTGACTTGCAGTCTGGAAACAATATTAACCAACACAATAGAAGACGCGGTGCACCAAGATCGCATTGTTCCACTGTTTTAGACTTCCAAACATGGTCTAAATGAGGTCCGAAAAATTTAAAACTTGTTCGGGAACACCTATTGACCTTCCTGATCTTGAATCAATAAAAATATTGACCATTATAGGACATTAAGGTTGCGAAATGAGATTGCCAACTTTTGAAGGCAAAAAAATAAACTAAGTCTGGAAACTTAGCTAGAATTTTCTAAGTCTGGGACCCCTTGACAAGCTTAAAGGACAGAATTAAGCTTAGAAATTTTATGGGGTCTTACAATGTACTCTGTTTACCTCTCCCTTTTAGAAGGCTTTTTAGAAGGGTCTTAATACAAAAGTCTATCTCAGTGCAGTCTTTTATCCTCAGACAGATGGTCAAGCAGAGAAGACCTTTCAGACCTTGTAGGATATCTCGAGGGCATGTGTTATTGAATTTAAAGGTAGTCCCTATGGAAGGAGATGTAGGTTTCGTACGTGTTGGTTTGAAGCAGGTGAAGCTAATTTGTTAGGGCCAAATTAAGTGTTTGAGGCAATGGAGAAATTTAAGTTAATTTGGTAAAGGTTGAAGATATTCCAATGCTGTCATAAATCTTTTTCAGACATGAGGGATCTTGAGTTTTAGGTTGGTGATTTGGTTTATTTGAAGATTTCTCCTATGAAGGGAGTGAAGAGTTTGACCAGAAAAGGAAATCTCAATCCCCGTTGTTGGCCCTTACAGTATCATGAACTATTTTGGAAAGGTAGCTTATGATCTTGAGTATCCTACTAATTTAGCATCAGTGCTTTTGGCATTTCATATTTCCTTGTTCAAGAAATATATTAGTCATTCAACTGTGGTTGTTCCTTTATAAGGTATGAATGTTCTAGATAGTCTCTCCTATGATAGAGTTCCAAATGAGATCCTTGATCGACATATTTGTAAGCTAAGGAATAAAGAAGTTCCCTTGGTTAAAGTTATTTAGTGGAATTAATCCGTTGAGGGAGCTACTTGGGAAGAAGAAGAAGATATGCGGATCAAGTACCCCCACCTTTTCTCCCCAAACTTAAATTCAGCTTGTGGTATCAACCTTCCTTATATTGACTTAATTTTATTCTCAGTTTCAGCTATGTAACCATTCTCATGTCATTGCATACATTCATGAAATTAGTTCAATTCAAGTATCATGCTTCAAACTCAATTATGTTATCATGTTCCAAGTAATGCATGTTTAGTGTATGGTCTTACTTGCCTTAGTGTTCTCATTCTAGCAAATCTCATTCAAGGATGAATGTTCCCAAGTGGGAGATATTGTAATACCCATTAAAATCCTAAGCTCGGTTCAGTTGTAGTTGCATTCTTAAGGGATCCAAGCTTGAAATTTTCACTAAGTGTTAAGGAATTAGTCATTTTTAAAGAACTCTAGACTTTATGGATTTTCACTTTTGTCTTCCCTACCTCGAGATAATGGTTTTTCAGTTGATTCATGTTCGAGTTTGTTAAAGGTATATTATGGGGGAGTTTTAATATTTTTAGATAGAAGTAAGGGAATGTTTGGGAAATGAAAATAGTGAAACCACTAAGATAGTCCTGCACCATGACGGTTAGTCCATCAGGATAGGGCCTGCACTGGGAGGGCTAGTCCATTGGTATAGAGCCTGTACCGTAAGGATTAGTCCATCGGGACAAGGCCCGCATCATGGGATTTTATATTTTTAGCTTCATTATTTAAGGGGCCAAAGGGTTGTTTGGTACTTTTCCCTCAACCCAACCCATCCTTAACATGATTTGGAACTTTCAAAATGGTATTATTTTCCCCTTTCACTCTAAATTGCTCTCAAGAAACCCTCATCTTTCCCCAAGAACTAACTCAAGATTTTTTTCAAAAATAAATCAAGAGTTAAAGCTTCCAAGCTAAGAAATCTTCAAGAATTCAGTTATTAAGGTATGTGGGGTGTTCATCTATGGGACCCTTTCACTTATGTATCCCAAAAACCTTTCTTTGATTAAAAGTGTGAGTTTTCCTTTATTAGGTAAATGCATATGTTCTAGATGACTTTAAGTTCATGTTTTTCCTTAGTAGTTTGACTCAATTCATGTCCTAGTATGATTTCATGGCTGGTTAGGTTATCTCACGTTTTAAGTTTTGATTTCCCATGTCGTATTCAATTGAATTTCATTTCATAGTATCGAATTGTGAATTTAGCCCTGAAGTCATGTAGTTTTCCCATGTTTTAAGACATCCCCATGTTCAGGTCCATGATTCTTACTTAATTTGTGCAATGTTATGTTTTGGGATTTTTGAACCATGTCCCCCTACTACATTTTTAATTTTAATATTTTCTTTTATGATTATTTAGTGCGTGTGAGTTATGAACACCCAATACCTACGTGTTTACTTACATTTGAGATCCTTCAAGTAATGATTTCAGCTAAACCATGAATATTACTATTTATTTTGTTGTTATGATCATGATGAGCAATGTCAGTTGTTATGCTTAGTTGAGTCTAGTTCAATTCAGTACTAGTGTATGTTTGATATGTCTACCTACCAATTAAGGATTGACGTACATCTCATGAGAGAACCTTCCAGTAGAGGGTGACTCCTTAGTCCTTTGAGACACCAGTTTAGTGGATCCATACAGCCAGTGGTAGTACCTGTGACACGGTACTGACACCCTTCCAACTGGGGCTACAAGTTAGACCCTGATTAGCTCAGATTGGGAAATATTGGTTATATGATACCTCCCATAATTTTAGTCACTATCTCAAGGTGTCTCACCTCATCTTTTCTTGAACAAATGTGCAGATTTTCAGTTATTCAATGATACAGATTTAAGCCTTATAGCTTACATATTACTCTAGTATCATGTTTATTCTTGGTGTTGCATTCTCAGATATTACATGTTTATGCATTCATGCTCAATTATCGCATGCATTTCAGTGAGTCCTCATCTCATATATTAGTACATTCAAATTACTGACCTAATAATTTTCTTTACACTATGATGTCTTAAAGCATAGGTTCGGATGCTCAATTTCCTGATCGTTCTTAGACCGCTCTGCTTTACTCAGCAGAAGCTGAGGTGAGTCCTTATCCATCGAGGACATGATTTATTTATCATATTTATTTTGGTATTTCATTATGTTCAATAAGTCAGAGTTAGTTGGGGGATTTTCCCATCAACTCTTCATGATAGTTAGAGGCTTTTAGACAATTAGTTAGACAATCAGTCAGTCTTTTCAGTATTATCAGTTATTTCAGATTGATAATTTAGTTTTCAATATTATATCTTATATTATAGACGTTATTAACACGTATTTCAATATTCAGATTATAGTATCTTACAATTCTATCTTCTGCTCATGTGTTATATAACTATTTTACATAGTGCTTAGAGCAGGTACCAACTCATGGGAAAGCTTGGGGTCACTTATGGCCGTAAGCACCATTGCGCAACTAGGGGGTAGCCTAGGGTCATGACAATACCCAAGTCAATAATTTGTACATACAAAGCCTCTAAAATAAAACTAGAATATCCGATCGGGACATACCCCTGACCATAGCCAAAACCAATGTCAAATTCTACCCCAGTAAAGACATAAGGAAAGATCACAGTAAGAAATGGAGCCTTTCAAAATATGGAAGCTCACAACTTCAAATCAACATAAGTTGTTCTCGAGTCCAATCATCGAGTAGGAGGTGTAAGGATATGACCAACACTTGCATTATGTAGGGATGTAGCGCCGAAGACGGTTAGCTGTTGGAATGCTAGCATATTACTCAAGAATAAGGATAAAATAGTGCCAACAGTTCAAATCCAATCATCCAATACATATAACCCATATAATACAAACATATACATATATACAATTTCTGGGTAGGGAACAAGATTAGCATGAACTTTGAAACCATTAACCTGGATTGTGTACAATAACCATCATATAACAAGGCACCCATGGGTTGTATGGGCCCAGCTCTATCCTAGCTGAAAGGGCCCCACTGTGTAGCCGGATGAACCAAAAAATATCCAAAACCGTATTTGCCTATATAGGTGACACAAACCTCCCGGTATAATCAAGGTGAATTAACCACCAATAGATGTTCTACAGGAGACTCGAACCTCCTATTCATATTTTTATTTGGGAGACTCGAACCACTAGGTCATAAAGATGACCGCACCGGCTAGTATGGTTTCCAGTGTTAGTCCTACGGACTACACTTTCACGGTCCTGCTACACATCCCACTTTAAATCCCAATTTAGAACCATCATTGCCCATACACAACCATTAAGCCAATTACTTACCAGGCTCTTCTTTGGAATCGTCATACCAACACTACTTGCAAGCGTACAACATGTCATAACCATTATTATTCGACTTTGGGACTCGAACCCATTGTCTATACAAAGCCATCATTTCAATTCAACATATATGGACATGAACCTATTATTAAATAGAGACATTAATCAATTTAATGTTTAGGGACTCAAACCTTTCTATCAAAGTAAACCGCTATGGTTACCATTCAGATCATTATATGGCCAACAAGGCATTTACAAAACCATTTACCAGCCAGTGATATTCATTAGGCAAAGGCCTTAGTTCAAATCATATTTCAATTCAATTTATGATCATGAAGACCTTTAAAAAATCATTCATCCTTTATTAGCACTCTTATACCAAGCGTTTGCGCAAAACACAATTCGTCATGTGACTAGTTTGTTCTCTTCGACAATTTCACAAACACATTGAGGGTAAACCTTTACCAAGACTAAAATCAAAGTTAAAACCATCAAGTTTAGGTTTACTCATGACCTATTGTTAAACCATAATTACCAAGCATTCACATGTGCAAACCATCACTAAAAACATGTATAAACACAATTTAACCCAAGAGTAAACAATACGCAACAATATACAACAAAACCCTCAACATTGGTTTTCGAAACAACCATTAATGAATCATAACCAAACTTTAAAACACATGATTTTCCTGAACTAACAATGAGGAAAGAGTCACATGCCTTATTCACAAAGATTAACAAATAATCTTGACTCTTGAACCTCTAGATGAACACATTTGAAGAACCCTAGACCTAATCTTCAAGAGAGTGTTTTGAGAGGATTTTTGGAATGTTTAATCTTTCAAAAGTGTGTTATGAGAGACCACAACATGTTATAAAACATGGGGACTTAAAGGTTATGGATTGGGAAATATTTAATATGTCCTTATCTTAAAAGAGGTAAAACATGCACAGAAGAGTACGACTCCCCCCCTCCCCGTCGACTCATACACAATCATACGAGCAGTACACACCACTTGTACACTAGGCATCTATTTGGATTCCAAACTGTCCAACATAGAGTTCCTAGGACAACTTGTATCTGATCATATGATTGGTACCCTCCTAAACCATACCCTAGGCAGAATCGTCTAGGGTATACATAGGACACCATACGATTTAGTACTATACCCTTCGTACCCTAACATATGAATAGTAAGATTCTTTATCATACCTTGGACAGAATACACCCAAACCACACTGATTTCCATATGAGTGAAGAGACCCTAATTTATACCACATCATATGACTAGCATGATTAAGTTGTATGATTTCTAGAATTCTAAACTTAGGAAACTTTCTAAGGGTCCAAAGTCAAGGTGTTTCAATTCTCCCTCACTAGGATCACTCGCCTTCGAATAACGAGTATGTCAAGCACAAGAATGAGTTAACACATTATTACACACCAAACTAACCGTTAACCAAGTTGAAAAACAAAGACATAAAATAAGGATATTAAGAAAAACACATGCCTAAAGAACGAATTTCCAAAATGGGGAACAAATGTGGATAATTGGACATCATGTCCTCTTACGCTTCCCAAGTAGCTTCCTCTACATTATGGTTCCTCCAAAGAACCTTTTTCGAAGCCATATCCTTTGTCCGCAACCAACAGAATTGATGATCTAAGATCTCAACTAGAACTACTTCATAAGATAAGGAATCCGAGATACCCAATCCTTCTAAAGGAATAACCAGTGAAGGATCACTGACACACTTTCTCAACATAGAGAAATGGAAAACTTGATGAATGAAGCTCAAGCTAGGAGGAAACTCTAACTCAAAAGGAATATTGCTACCCCTCTTCAAAACCAAGTACAGACCAACATACCACGTATTGAGCTTCCCCTTCTTAAAAAATCACATTACTCCCTTCATGGGAGATAACTTTAAGAATACTCAATCGCTGACATTGAACTCTAACTCCTTACGCCATATATCTACATAGGACTTTTGGCAACTTTGAGCGACTTTCAACCTATCACGAATCACCTTCAGCTTCTCCAAGTCTTGGTGAACCAAGTCAAGGCCAAACAATTTACTCTCACAAACTTTATACCACCTAATAGAAGAAATACATCTCCTACCATACGATTTCCTCAAAAGGCGCCCTACCAATTCTTGAGTGGTAACCATTATTATAAGAAAATTCAATCAAAGGCAAATGGTTAAGCTAACTACCACCATAATCAATCACGCAAGGATAGAGGATATCTTCGAATATCTGAATGGTCCTCTTCTCCTGTACATCTGACAGTGAATGGAAAGTGGTACTAAGGCACACCTTATATACTAAACCTTTCTAAAATAATTGCCAAAAATAATTTGAGAATAGAGTACCACAATCTGAGAAGATAGAAACAAGAGAACCATGCAACTTTACAATCTCCACAAGATACAACTTAGCATAATCCTTAGCCGAATAACTAGTCCTCACCGACAAAAAGTAAGCAGACTTGGTCATCCTATCCATAATTATCAGAATCAAATTACACTGGTTCTGAGATTGAGGAATATCGGTGACAAGATCCATATTAATTATGTCCCAATTTCATTCGTGCAACTCAATCTCTTAGTACAAACCTCTAGGTCTTATGTGCTCAACTTTCACTAGTTGACACTCCATGCACTTAGTCATATAGTTATCCACATATTGCTTCATATTATTCCCCCAATAGAACTCTTTAAGATCATGATACATCTTCATAGAACAAGGATGAATAGCATAATGATATCCATAAGCTTCGGACAAAATCCTTTCCCTCAATCTATCAAAGATGGGAACACGTAATATACCTTGGTACCTCAAGATACCATCACCACCAATTGCAAAGTCAACAAAATTTTGTTGATCCATATTTCCCTTAATTTTCATCAAATTGGAATCCAATATTTGTTTTTCCTTTAACTCAACCACAAGAGACGGCTACGATACCTGATGCACGAACACACCACCATCCTTAGAGTCTTTGAGATGAACTTCAAGACTAGAAAAACGGTGAATGTACTCCACCCACTCCCACTTATCCTTATCTAGATGAGCTAGACTCCCTATGGATAACCTTTTAAGGGCATCAACAACCACATTAACGCTACCTGGATGGTAGTGAAGACTCATATAGTCCTTCAGCAACTCAAGCCAACTCCTTTGCCAGAGACTTAACTCTTTCTGAGTGAACATATATTGCAAGCTCTTATGATCGGAAATGATGTCGACATAAACCCCATAGAGATAGTTACACCAAATTTTCAACGCAAATACCACAACCAATAACTCTAAATAATGAGTAGGGCAGTACTTATCATGAACCTTTATTTGCCTAGAAGCATGGGACACCACCCTACCATGCTGCATTAATACACAACCAAGCCCAACACAAGATGATTCCCAACACACTACGAAGAAATCATTAACCTTTGGCAAGGTCAAAATTAGAGCTAGTGTCAACTTATCCTTCAAGATCACAAAACTACCCTCACACACATCCGACCACAAGAACTTAACCTTCTTCTGGGTCAACATAGTCAATGGGATAGCTATAGTTGAAAAACATTCCACAAATCTACTATAGTAATTGGCTAAACCCAAAAAACTTTAAATATTGATTGGAGTCACAGGTCTAGGCTACTTCTTGACCATTGCAATCTTTTGTGGATCCACCATGATCCCTTCACTATAGATAACATGACCAATAAAAGCTACAATATTCAACCAAAACTCAAAATTAGAGAAATCTTCATACAAGCATTGATTCATTAAGGTCTGCAACACAACAAGGAGGTGATTGACAAGATCCACCTCACTCTAAGAGTAGACCAAGATGTCATCAATGAAGACAAAGAAAAATAAATCAAAAACTAATGGAATACCCAGTCCATCAAATCCATAAATGCTTTCAGAGAATTGGACAACCCAAAAAATATAACAAGGAACTCATCAGGTCCTGAAGGCAGGCTTAGGGATATCCACTTCCCTAATCTTAAAATGATAATAACCTGACCTAAGATCAATCTTAGATAAACACTTCGCACCTTGAAGTTAATCAAACAAATCATCGATCCTAGGAAGAGGATATTTATTCTTTGTAGTCACCTTATTCAACTAACGATAATCAATACATGTCTGAAGGGAACCATCCTTCTAACGCACGAACAACACATAAGAACTCCAAGAAGGCACACTAGGATGGATAAAACCTTTATCTAAGAGATCCTTTAATTGCTTCTTAAGCTTCTTCAATTCAGCTGGAGCCATTCTATATGAAGGGATAGAGATAGGATGAGTTTCTGAAACAAGATCAATCCCAAAATCTATTTCCCTATCGAGAGGAATACAAGGAATATCGTTAGGGGAAATCTTAAGAAACTCATTAACCACAGGAAAGAATTCTAGAGAAGGACCTTCCACGATAGAATATTTTAGTCAGACCAAATGAGACAAACACCCTTTGGAAATCAACTTTCAGGTTCTAAGATATGAGATGAACCATCCCTTAGGAACTAAAGAACCCCCTTCCTATGAAATGATCGGCTCATTAGGTAATTTAAACATAGCCCAAGGGGTCCAACAATCTAAGAAGGCATAGCACAAATGTAACCCATCCATCCCCAATATGAAATCAAAGTCAACCATATCCAATTCTATCAAATCCATAAGAGTTTATCTATCACTATAAGATACCACACAGCCCCTATAGATTCTTTTAAAAATCACAGAGTCACCAACCCACCAACCGGGGTAGATACAAAAAATAGATCAGAAATAAACTCAGGCCCAAAAGCAAAATGCACATCCACAAATTGGGTCACATAAGAAAGAGTAGACCCTAGATCAAATAAATAATACATATCATAGGAGAATAATTTCAACATACCAGTTTCGAAATTGGGGGATGTCTTAGAATTTTGATGAGACGTAAGAGCATATAAGTGATTTCGATCAGTGCCGACAGCAGAAGAAAAAATAGATGTGGAAGCAGCTCCCTTTAGTGCAAAAGCAGATGAAAAGGAAATTCGAACCTTATTTTCCCTAGAAGAAATTCTAACATGACTGTCACACTGCATATGACCAATTTGACCATAATAAAAACATTTATTCTTCTCTTTCTCACAGAACCCAAGGTGCAACCACCTACAAAATTTACAAGAAGGGTAGGATAGAGGTGACTGAACCTCACTAGCCTGAGATTGGTCACCCTATGCCCGGACCCAATATTATACTGAGACTAACAATCACCCAACGGCTTTGGGTAAGGATCACTAGCCATACAGAATAAACCAGAACTCCCCTATATCTTCTTTGCCTACTTACCACTATCTCTGCCATTTTTCTCTAAAGGCCTAAATTTCTTCCCTCGCCTCTCACTAAACTCAGCCTGCTTCATCTTCTCTTCTTCTACCTGTTGTATATACATAACCAATCTGGAGATATCCATGTCCTTGAACAACAAGGAAGCTTTACTCTCACAAAAAAAATCCTAAAGTGAACTTATGCATTTTAGCCCTCATGCTGGAAACCAACTCAGGAGCATACCTTAACAATTGATGAAATTTCAAGGCATACTCCTTGATAGACATCCTATCTTTCTTTAAATTCACAAACTCTTCCGTTTTTACTTCCCTTAACTCCTACGAAAAAAAGTAGTCTAGAAAAGAACCAAAGAAATCCGCTCACAAGAAAGAATAAACATCTTTGCCCCTTGACTAGTCCCACTCTTTATATCACTAGTATGCTACATATTTAAATTGGTAGGCAGTAAATTCAACACCTTCAATCTCCGAAGAATGCATAATACAAAAGATCTTCTCTATTTCATTAATGAAACTTTGAGGATCCTCTTCAACCTTAGTACCTGTAAACTTAGGAGGATGCAACTTTATAAATGGTTCAACCCTTGTGGCCTCAGAAGATGGAGTAACAAGAATACCACGCTCAGACTGAGAAGCTGCCAACTGAGTCAACAAGGTAATAGAATGATACAGAATTCAGCATTAGTAGCCTCCTCTTGTGGCAACTGAGTATGAGTGTCAACCTTAGGTGTAGGATTAGTGGTGATATGTAGAACCCCACAAGGACAGTCAGATGCAGCGACCACTGATCGGGTTTGGACTTTAGAAGTTTGAGGAACTCTGTCCATATTGTCCTCAGTATGGACGAAAGAGTTTGTATGAATATCTAATCTTCTTGGAGGGAAGACTTGAAAAACAAGATGGAAATTAGAAGAATCCAAGAACTTAAACTCTATATCTCGAAGTAAGACAACAAGAAAGTAAAACAATATGAAATGTCTCATTGCCTCTCTTTTAAAAGTGTGGTGCGCTACACACCCATAAAAGAGACTCTACTTAACACAACTTTGTGGACACCCAACTGACTATGAACCTATGCTCTCATACTAACTTTACATGACCCATACTCGGGCCTTATCATCATGGGCATCTGAAGTACAACAAGAACAAAAGATTGCCCCCGACACCCAACCCAACCAACCAATAATCTATAAAATGATAACCAAACCAACAACCATAACATAACCAAGTACCTATCCATTCTATGACATACCCAAGTCTATATTTTGTCCATACAAAGCCTCTAAAATTAAACAAGAATATCAAATCCGGATATGCCCCCGATCATAGACAAAATAAATGTCAAGGTCTATACTAATAAAGACATAAGGAATGATCAAATCAAGAAACGGAGCCTTTCTAAGTATGAAAGCTCGCCACTTCAAGTTAATACAAGTTGTTCCTGAGTCCAATCACTGAGTAGGAGGTGTAAAGATATGAACAACACCTGCATTGCATGGGGATACAACATCGAAGATAATTAACGGTTGGAACACTAGTATGTAACTCAAAGATAAGGATAAAGTAGTGCCATCAGTTCAAATACAATCACCAATGCATATAACTATACAATACATACATATACATATATACTATATTGGGTATTAAACATAATTAAAATGAGCTTTAAGACCATTAACCTAGGTTGTGTAGCATAACTATCATATAACAAGTTACCCACGGGCTATATAGCCCCACCTTTCCCCTATCTCGAAAGGCCTCAGTTTATGTAGCCACACCAACCATAGAATATCCAAAACCTTCTAACATAATCAAGGTGACTTAAGCACTAATATATGTATTATGGGGGGGGGGGGGGGGGGGGCCTAGAACCTCCCATTTATATATTTATTAGGGGACTCAAACCACCTAGTCATAAAGACACCCGCACCGGCTAGTGTAGTTTCCGGTATTAGTCCTTCAGTTTCCACTTTCTTATTCTTGCTACATATCCCACTTTAAAGCCCAATTTAAAAACATCATTTTGCATATACAACTATTAAGCCAATTACTTACCAAGGCACTTCGTTGGTAAATTCATACCAATACCACTTGTAAGCGTACAACATGACATAACCATTATTATTTGATTGTGGACTCAAACCCATTGTCTATATAAATCCATCATTTTAATTAAACATTTATGGACTCAAACTAATAATCAAATAAAGACATAAATAAATTTAATGTTTAGGGACTCAAACCCATTTAGCAAAGTAAACCACCTAAGTTACTATTCAGATCATTACATGTCCAACAAGGCATTTACAAAACCGCTTACCAATCATTCATATCTATTTGGACAATGCCTTAGTTCAAAACATATTTCAATTCAATTTATGGTCATCAATACCTTTACAAAATAATTCATCCTTCATTAGCACTCTTATACCAAGAATTTTTGCAAAACCCAATTCATCATGTGACAAGTTTGTTCACTTAGCCATTTTCACAAACACATTAAGGGAAAACCTTTACCAAGACCAAAACCAATGTAAAAACCATTGATTTTAGGGTTACTCATGATCCAATTGTTAAACCATAATTACCAAGAACCCAAATTTGTAAACATCTCCAAAAACATGTATAAACACAATTTAAACGAAGAGTAAACAATATGCAACAATATGCAAAAAAAACCATCAACATGGTTTTTGAAACCACAAATAAAGAATCATAACCAAACATTAAAACACATGATTTTTCATGAACTAACAATGAGGTAAGACTCACACGTCTTATTCATGAAGATTCACAGAAGAAACTTGACTCTTGAGTCTCTAGATGAACACCTTTGAAGAACCCTATCCCCAATCTTAAAGAGAGTGTTTTGATAGAGTTCTTGGAATGTTTAATCTTTCAAAAGTATGTTATGAAAGGCCACAACATGTTATAAGATATGGGGACTTAAGGAATTTTTTTGGGAAACGCTTAAAATGTCCTCAACTTAAAAACTGTAAAACGAGCATAAGAGGGTACGATCTCCCCTCGCGACTCTTACATAATCATACAAGTGGTACATACTACTCGTACCCTAGTCATCAACTTAGACTCCAAAATATCCAATATATGAGTTACTAGACCAGCTCACATCAAATTATACGACTGGTATCCTTCTTAACCGTACCCTAGGAAAAATCCTCTAGGCTAGACATAAGACACCATACAATTTAGTACTATACCCCTCATACCCTAACATATGACAAGTAAGATGCCTAATTGTACCTTAGATAGAATGTACCCAAACCACACTGATTTCCATACAAGTTGAGGGACCCTCAACCATACCACATCATACGACTAGCATGCACGAGTCACATGATATATAGAATACTCAACTTAAAAAAATTTCCAAGTGTCGAAAGACAAGGTTTTTCAATCATGATGCATCTTCTTCGTCACTCGAGCATGATTCGAATCCTTAGTAAAAGCTTTAACCCTAATAACCAAACTTTGAGTAGACATACGAATAGGAAATCGTAACCCTCTAAAAAGCAGCAAACTCTCTCATACTCAGTATTAAAAATAGAAGTTCCATGCCTAGCCAACTCGTGATAAAGAGCCTCATACTCTGTAACTATCATAGAGCCCTACCCCAATCTAAAGAACTGGTCACTCTGACTATATCTAAGGCTGAGAGGCATATATTTCTCCAAGAATATCTCAAAGAACTGAGTCCATGACAAAGAAGAAGATCCAGCTGGTCTAGAATCCATATAACCTCTCCACTAATGACGAGCAGACAAGTCCAACTAAAACCTAGGCAGAAAACCTAACATCCTCACAAAAAACTAGGCACCAAAAAACTCATAAGCAATTAAAAAATCATATACATCCTCAAACAAAGCACCAGAAAACCTAGGCAGAGCTAATCTCAAGAATCTACCCACCATTTTCTACTCCTCAGAAGACATAGCAGGCTTAGAAACCACTAGTCGAGAACTTACTGGATGAGCAATAATCAGTGTAGAAGGAACCTTTACTCCATAAGCCTTAGTACAACTCTGATCTGTAGACTGATACCATCAGATAGAACATCACCAATTATCCCCATAAACTAAACTAAAGCATCAATGAGCACTAAAGAATAAATTAACTCTAATGGAGCCTAGGCTGGTCCATGTCCGACCGTTTGCTGGGGAAGAAAAATATCTAGCTCAAGAGAGAAAATATGGTCTGTTTGAGGACTCCTATCCTAGCCCCTAGCTGGGGACACATTATGACGTTTTCCACAACCTCTAGGTCACCCACGTATAGGAGTAAGATCCCTAGGCTTAGTCTTGGGACCCTCGTCTTGTGTAACAGTAGCACGTGTCCTGGCCATCTGCGTAAGAGTAAAGTCAAAGGAATACTCTATAGACCAATTCAGACTCTTAGCATGATATTAGTAAAAGAAGTGAGGAAATACTAAAAATGTCCCAAATTCTTCTGAAGATAGGAAATAGATGTCATTATTCTGATTTGCAGGACTTTACTAGATACTTGCTCTTGTACCAACAATACCAGTGAAACCTAAGTGCTCATACCAATTTTTCACAACACGATTTATAAGTCATAATGATACCTACTAAGTCACGCTATTATGTAAGCCAAACTATAACCCAAAGCTAACGTAATGGGTTAATTTTGTAGGGAATAACAAGCATAGTCCAAATTCACTGAACATAAGTTATAAATAAACAAAGTGTTCCTAATAGATAAACAATTAAATCAAGAATACCAATCCTATGACTTGGTTGAGTCAGTACAGGAGAATCTAATTTCAATAATACAACCTAAATGTCTAAAAATAGCCAATACATTTGTCTCAATACAAAAGATTGAATATCAATAAGATATACGAAAATGGGTGACTTAAACTCCAAAAGCTCACCCTATCACAAGATATCAACATCTCAGAAACACAAATCAATAGCGGAAACTAGTACTCGAATCTGCACCAAAAAGGTAAATAAGTATAGTATTGTACCAAAACAATGGGTACTCATTAGGCAATATCTGCCAACTAAACTAAGTTATGATATAAGAATGATAAAATGCACGATAACATAACTAAGTCAAGGTACAGAATCAAACATAAATCATTTTCATCATCACTGTACATAAATAGTGCATAAATCGAGATAACAATGATAACACCATATAAAGAACAAAGCACAAGCAAACATAACTACTAAATTGGCTCCCATAATCCAAATTGTACAGAAAAGTAAAGAACTCATCACAGCCTCCCACATGAATTAAGAGTAAACTGAAGAGAAGAATAAAGAAATCATCAAACATTATAACCAACCTTCATCATGAATTAAACATCCTTCCATAATTCACCATTATTCAGCATTATTCCATCACTAAGAAATTTACCATCATTATTACATAATCTCCTAGTTATCCATCAATAATCTTTTATAATAACATTAGATATCAACTAGTCACCATTCATCTGATAAACATTATTTATTCACTAGACATCCCTTACCAATTATTCATCACTTTGTTGTTTCATCTTGTCATAGTAAGTACCCGAACTCAAACAAATAATACATATATAGTCAATACCCAAAAAAGAATCAATCATAATATCATCAATACCCGAAATTAAACCGGTCATATTATAAGCAATACCCAAAATTGAACTGAACATAATATAATCAATACCCGGAATTGAATTGGTCATATTATAAGCAATACCTAGAACTAAATTAGTCATAGAATAATTAATACCCAGAATTAAACCGGTCATAATATATATATATATATATATATATATAATCATAAGTTTTATTAAAGATAACATAACCAATCATATATATATATATATATATATATATATATATAATCATCATAAGTCTTATTAAAGATAACATAACCAATCATATGATCAATAGGTTTCTATCCTCACATTTAAGAACATAACTATCAAGTATCAAGATTTATCACAAGCACTTCAATACACATTCCCATAAGCCTAAATAGTTGAAGGTTTGTCGAAGGTACCATATGTCATAGAGGTGGGTTAAGAGTCCACTTCTAATCATAGAGTTCCATTTTAGGCAAATTTCTACCCGAACTAGGCTTAAGGTATCAAAATCCACTTTTAAATGTCAAATAAGTCTTAACTAGCTCTAATATAGGTAATTTACATAAAACATGAACAACTAGGTCAATTATACCTAATTATACTAATCTAAGACGCTTGCATGCTAAATATAAGGCATGAAATCTAATTCACATACAACATAAGGGAGCAAGCTAAGTGTTTTAAGCTTACAGTATCAAAAAAGCGTAACATCTCAACAGACCCCAGGTCTTCCATTCCATCAACCAACACCTAAAATCCATCACAAATCTAGCAAGATATCACAAATTAATATGAAGTAGCTCAATCAAACTTAGGTTAAAAAAAGCCTACCTCGATGTAGAAGAAAGATCAACGAACCATTAAACTTTTGCTTTGCCCTTCCAAAAAACCTCTTCAAGATTCCAAGCTATCAAAAACACACTCTACTCGTTAATACAAAAATAATGATACTCATATCGCACCATTGAGCTTTGGGTCTAAAAATTATACCAAAAATTCAATATGGGTCCCACTTATGTAAATCATGTTTTTGAGACAAACCCAACTCTATACATAATTAAGGAATCATAACCCTTAAGAATGGATAAAATCCAAAGTAATTTGGGGCTAAAATTGAGCTCTAAATTTTTTGGAGTTTTAAGAAAATAATCAAGAAATTAAACCATGAATTGGAAGAATTCTTATCTTAAATCTGTTGAAAATCATGAAAATAGATATTAATTAAGCTCCCAAGTTTCCCACAAGACTCAATTTTAAGATATCACACTCTTTAGAGATTTTGCTCTCAAAGTATGGATGAAAATTGGCTAATTCACAACATAATAGGTCCTTTTATACCCAGTCCAAGCAATCAAATATTTCTATCATGATTGGATAGTTGTGTGATTACCACATCTTATGGCTACATAATAAGTTGTGATTGTGACCCTATGGGCGATTACGACATCGCGATTGTGGCCCAAAGATTCAAATAGGCATGGAACCAGGTGCTAGCTGAAAAATTTGAATTCTTTCAAGTCTCCACCAAGGATTTGGGATTCATTTAGAACCCCAAATATGGAAATAAACTACACCATAATAAATTTGATGTTTCGTACTCAGTAGTTCAATCAGATTTTCCATCAAAGGTTTTTTTGACCAAATATGGGTAACTCACTCAAGTTTCCTATTTCTCCAACTTTTGACCAATAGGTCAAAAAGATCTAGGGTGCCTCACCACCCAAACCAAAGGCCTACTAAGCCTAAAATCGACATTATGGAGCTACTAGCAATCAGTATTTACACACGAGATTGTTTTATTAATGTTTTCACCTAGTGGACATTTGAAACTATGGAAGACTTCAAAATAAAGAATTAGATCTAAAAAACAAATGATCTAGTAGGTAACTTAACTATCAATCCCAGCAAGCATAAAAGACTTGGGATAGTTATAGAAAAGCTCTATTAGTAAAAATAAGTAGAAGTATGGAAAATGACCTAAAGGGTCATCACACTCATCAAGTCTTATTATAGACATTTCAAAATACATAACAAATGTACAAAGGTCTACCAAAACTAGTTCAAGTCTTGGCCTAAGGAAGGTCAAAGGGGGACCACTACTAATCCTTGAATCCATTGAAAGGCAATTGTACCCTGGACTAGACTAAGGTATCTAAATCCACTTTTAGATGTTAAGCAAGTCTTAATAAATCCTAAGATAGAAATTTTACTAAGTAACTAAGCAAATAAACCTATAATGTTGCCCAAAAACTAACCTCCTAAGAAGTATGTTGCGGTCGATTTTAATATAGTAACCCAAACAAGGTTAGGGTCAAACCCATAGGGAAAGTGTTGAATAGTCTCTTTAGCTTGACAAAACTCACGAGTAGTGCGGAAAAATAAATGAGGGAATGTGATGAAATAGTAAGTATTTACCAAACTTGAATGCTTTGAGTTTGTAAAACAATAGAAGAAAAACACTAGGATCGTGTTCCTTCTAGCTTCTCAACTCCATAAATCTCTCGTATTTAACCCAGCTATTGTTCTACTCTACATGTAAAGTTGACAAGCTATGTATTATCAACCGTCTTATGAAGGTGTTGATGAATCTCACCCATTACCTTTTGATTCTTAGGGTGTTGCCTTATTTCTCCTTATCTACAATTCAGTTCAACTTTTACCTTTTGAGTCTCAAGTTGATTAGATGAGATAGCAGAATTGTAAGATGGGTGTGAATCTTAAATTAGTATTTTAATCCCCTTTTCCTAATCTCAAACTCCCTTATGAGGATATTCTCGATTATATGAAATCCTCAAGCTTTTACAGTAGCTCTAAGGTTAATTAATAAGAAGAAGATTAAGATATATGCAATCATAATAGAGAATAGACAAATTTCCCACTTCTTTCATGAAGTTAATCTACCAGAGTCACCATAACCCTAGTCAGGGAGATTATACACTCATGTTCATTCAGCAACCTATGATAATCAATAGAGACAATATGTAATTAATATACAAGAATAAGATAAAGAAAATTCGAAGTCTTCAATTGAATAAAAACCCATAAATCTCAAGAACATAATCATAATGATCAAAGTATGTAAAATTTAGTAAAAGTATTGTAAATAACTGTAACCTAATTAATGAATAACCCTAAGGTATTTATAGTATCTCAAAATAACCCAGAAATCTTAATTAAAATGGAACAGGAAAAGTAATATTGGCACAAGGTACAACTCGCGTTGTCTATCTGTAAGGTATTCTTATGAGTCATACAATGATAGTCATATGCTTTTTAGTGTCTCATCCTCTAGGGCTTTAGGTTCTTTTATCTTTACGGCTCATCCTCAAGAGTCATAATTTGACTATACGACTCATGGTCTTTACTTCTTACCACCTGGGACTTGATCTTTCAAAGCTTTGGACAATGGTATCTTTATGATTTATCCTTATGAGTATACTCAAATCTCCTGACTCATTTTCTTCTGTGACTTCACATCTAAATGACTAACTGAGTTTTTGTTATCTTTGTAATTTCTTGTCATGACCCATATCCACAACTTATGATTCGTACTCTCCAATTTTCTTTAATGTTCACTTAGTTTCTCAGCTTGGCTTTTGTTATTGTCTTGCTTACGAGTTCTCCTGTGAGCCATATGTTATGTTGATGACTAGTATATTGACTTGTAAGATGAGCAGACTTCATGTTCTTTCGAGCTTTTTCTTTAATTTCATTCCAAGACTGTTCTTTAACTTTTTCATTTGCAACAACCATAAAACCACATCATATCTACCAAAATATCCTAAGTCCAAGCATAAATTCTTTATTTTAAGCATAAGAAGTGTCATGTTTTCATGGCACATGAACATGCTCAACTTAGAAAGTTTATGTGTCATCGGGCCAAAAAAAATCAAAAACTCTAACACAACAATGATGCTTAAATAGAAAAATCCTACAATACCTATGGCATTGACTTTTCAGTCCAGTTTCTTAAAATTTGTATTCCACCTTATTGTTTTAACCTTTCAAGAATCCAATTATTATATCAACTTGGCACATAAAGAAAAATAGAGTAATCAATTAATGGCATTACATTAGTAACAGAAACTAGGCACAGACACAAATCACAATAACCGAACAGTTTGGTAACCTAACAACATGTGCACTGCTTAGATCAATCAATTTATTCAGGGATATTCTAAAAGGCAATCTCGCTCACAAAAAGTATCATCTGGTGTATACAGAATGCCATAAGCTAGTGCATATACTCTATTCTTGGGTTTTTGGACTTGTAATGTAGGTTTGGATTTAGTATGGTATCTTTTTGGGATTTTATAGTAACTACGCCTCCTTGACACTACACTTTATTTAGGGTCCATTATTTTCCGCCTTCTCTTTATTTTGTTTCCGCCATCATGTCTCCCTTTTTATTTTAATGTACATCCATACCGGACCAGTTGCAGTTTTATTTTATCACTTTCTTTTTATTTTTTTAATTATTTTTTGTTTTCACTGCACATGCCCTTCTTTATTTTTCCTTCTACATGTCTTTCTTCATATTTATTTTTCCCTATGCACCCCAATAATAGCCACCCTCAACTTAAGCAATTGTCCTGAGCTAAGGTGCACTATGTCCAGGAAGACCAAGGTCAAGAAAGGTTCATTGTAAGAGCAACAAGATGGTGAAATCACTGTAATCAACAAAAATAGGTCAGTTAAAGCTTAAATAATAGGATCAAGGGAATAATATCATTTTTTGTTAGGCATTTAGGATAGAGTGGACTTAAAACAAGAATGGAATAAGATCATTTATTATTAGTTTATCCTAAGCCCTAGGCAAAAGAAACCAAGAAAGTTCAAGATTCCAACACACTGGAACAAAGTAATGCCTCACACTCACTCGTACAAGGTCATATTTCTAGGTACTACTTATCCAGTTATGAAATTGATCGCCATAGTTGTTCTATCCCTAATTCTAATTCCATTATCAGATTCACAGTCGACTCACACATCCTCACATCATACAATTAGCAAAATTTTAGAAGTGGCATCAATTTTTCAACACAATTATTCAAAATCAAAATTATTTCAACCAAATCATTCCAAATCAAATCTACTACCACAAGAACAAATTTTCTCCCTATTTCATCCTCACACACATACAAACTTAACAAAACCAATAACAAAAACATGTTGGTTCTGAATTTTTTAGATTTTGGCAATGAGTTTTAAAACACAGCAAGTATAACCCATGGCGACCTTGGTACACCCCCACACCTAACTTATGTCCTATGCAATGGCCCTAGTGTATCTCAAAATGTAATACATGGGATCGGTTCAACACCTGGGTGCTCAAGGTATCAGATCATGTTGCATCATCAGATGGGCCTTCATCTCGGATCCCACCATCCTCAACTGTAGTCCCATCAACTACCAATACTGTTTCCATAATAGTGGCACTAGTTATGGCCGATGCACTCAGTGGTTCATTAGATATTGGGGTTGTATGACTGCCCCCTCGATATCATCACTTACCAATTTTGTGCAACTAGCACCAGCTAACATCTCTTGGACCCTTACCTACTAGTGCCTCTTACTTTGAATGTTTTTTTTCTTTGCCTTATTCAAATTTTCTTTTTTTCACTCCAGTGCTTTCTTTTCTATATTTCTCGATGTTCTCTTTCCTCTAAAATACTTCAGATTATTTTTCTTCTATTTTTGACTCAATCTCTGTAAAAGGCATGTCATATAGCTCATTCACCATCTTCTTTATCTTTTCTACCTTAACTTAACTTCCACAATGTCTGGGATTTGACCGGTTCTTAACTGGCGTGTTATCCACTACTCAAACAGATCCAACCTACTCTACACTCATCGGTTTTATTGTTCTAGCTTAGTATCAACCCAGGTATTCACACCCACTTCTATATATCAGACATTTATCTCTAACATGGCCAACCTCTTTATCACCTCATACCAACTGAACTGTTAAATGACCATCAAACTAGTCGGCATTGCCTTAGATAAGGCTGGGTGAGATAGTACCGATAGTACAGGAGGAGGGGCACTAGATGTACCCGTTGTATCAGATGTTTATGGCTAAGTCTACTCAGCTCTACTCATGGTGTCACCTGTGTCATCCTGCCCAATAGCTTTAGAATGTGCACCCTACCTTTTATATATTTTAGCTAAAATTTTAGCTCCTCTCCTAGCTTGTCTAGACGTGGGTTTTGTTGTATCTATAATCAACCATAAATCTATAGTAACCTTAGGCTCAACAAACTAATCAATGTCAGGTAGTTTTGGCACTCCTCTATCTAAGAAAATTTGTGTTAATAAAAAGGGGAATGCTAGATAAATCTTTTTAGTGCCCACGCCTCTGTGATGTATCTCCCATATAATGAATTGGGTGATGTCAAACTCATATCCAGCCATCAGTCATGCTATTAATGCCATATGGAATGAATTGAGTACGTTGTCCCCAGAAGTGGGTCACAACCTTTGTAGAGCCAATGTCCACCAGGATTTGGATTTGATGTTCAGAGTGCTTCTCAATCTTTTATGAGGCCACTCTTGGTCCACCTACCACCCAAGGTTCTTTATCTTTATTTGTAGCAATAAGATTCAATATCCATCTGAAATGCATCATCTTTTTCTCTGACCCCATATGCTTCCTTATTACCTTCCGTATCTCCTCCATATGGTAATCAATTTCTCTTGTGCTCTCTGGAGGCTAGAAGTCAGGACCATGCAAAAATCTAGAGATAGTCCTGGGAAAAATATGTACTTAAACTCCATGGATGGTCAGACTGGTAATTGGATGACCACCCTTACACAGGTTTCCATAAGGGTATTATCTGTTTAGTTTATCTTTGTATGCTGCATAAAATTCCCACACTAAAGCAGGATAGAATTTTTCTGCGGCTGAAGTCATCCACTGAAACATGTACTGTTGGAATCTCTACTAAAATCTAGGCATTGCAGATATGCCTATAGTACTTAGTGTAGGTTCTAGGTAGAGTTTTTTATCAGTTTTCTTATAGCAGGGTTCACCCCAACTCAAATTACTATGTTTCCTTCATTCTGGGATACCCCCAACGTCCAATAATGTGCACCAAAGTAGATATAATGGCTAACTGAACTTGTGGTGGTGGAGGTGGGTGATGAACATCGATTGGAGATGCAACTACTTCTTCCTCACTTACATTTTTTGAGTCCATGGTTCCTGTGTGCATACACTCATTAGTAATTACTAAGGGAAGGGATACAAAATAAGAAAATTAGGTATCAGTGTGCATCCTCTGTTCATGTTAAGACTGGGGGTCTGATTCATATACTTTGGTGATGACTCATATGACTAAGTCGTAAGATAAATTATATACTTATAAATTTTCATTGGTCAGCTTTTGAGTCCTCCTAACCAATCGTAAGGATAGTTACGACTCATCACAAAAACTTATAAGAAGACCAGAAACAAAAATTATTTATGTGTTACCTCCCCAGGTCAATGTGACTTGTGTTTATGAGTAATAGGTGTTGGGTACGACTAACATAGGCAATTCATACCCATATCAGTACCCACAAGTAGCTAGACCTTTATGTTGTCAGTGGTTATGAGTCTCGGCATTACTTGTTATATGTAGGAACAAGTCGTAAGGAGTCTCGTATCCACTGAAACATAGAGGTTTATCTTATGAGTTGATTCCAACATACAATCCCCAATTTACCCTTTATTGAATAGCATTACCACCCCATTTCAGTCCAAAAATACACATTTTCATTACAAAAATTAAAATTCACCCCTAAATCACTATTTTGAAATTGATTTCTAAGCTTTAGAGTTTATAATGATCATACACAGGTAGATTCAACTCAAAGAAAGTCTAAAATCTCAACTCATTTTCAACTTCAACTCCAGATATATAGAATTTAAGTTCAAAGACTTACTTGAGTTAGTGAGATTCTAGGATTTTTTTTATTTCACCACTATTCTACCCAAAATTCTTATAAAATAGTTAAAGTGTGGGAGAAACCAATGATTAGTTGTGTGTTTTGGAGTGAATTTGTGCGTTCAGAGCTCGAAATTCATTTGGCAATAAAGGTATTCAATTTCTTGCAATGTAGGGTACCCGAATTGGGTACCCCTCTTTGATCTAAGACATAAAATACGTTGGGTTGACCCATGACCCTTCACTTGGCAAGAATGTTTATGAGTCATGTTTACGACTTATAACCAATGCTTACAGGTCTTTTCTCCCTTTGTAAAGACTGGGAACTTCTTACCTAGTTCTGTAGTTGATACGAATCAATGTGATGAGCTATATCATAAGGTTATGAAACATTCTGAGAGTCGTAAAGACTCCATAAACTATTTACCTGGATATGTTTCAAGTCCCAGGTCCTTATTACTCCTACTCATGAGTCATCACATTAATGTACGACTCATGAAGAGTCCGTAAAACCTGTATTTAGAATTTCTGACTCTTTTCTGCAATCTTTAATCTATCACATTGAACACTAATATTACCCTTTAAATTATTATGTATAAAAATATGGGTTTTCTCCCTCACAACACTTGATTTAACATCGCGGCATAATGGGGCTAAGTTGGATAGTAGATTTCACCAACTAGCCTCATGGATTGCTTCCTATGCAGCACTTGATTTAACATCGCGGCAAGACATAATTGCCTTGGTTCCTCAGACATCACGAAGGTCAGTCTCAGAAATAAAACTAATTTCCTTAGTGTTACCCATATTGTCCTTTAACCTTTTCCCATTCACTTTGAACGGGTCTTCCCCGTTATACTTCAATTCCAAAGCACTATATGGAAACACTCTTGTTACAGTAAATGGACCATACCATCTTGACATCAACTTACCTAGAAACAAGCAAAGCCTTGAGCTGTAGAGCAATACCTTGTCACCATTCTCAAATATCCTCCTCTCAATTTTGTAGTCATAATACAACTTTATCTTTTCTTGGTAAAGTGCAGAACTTTCATAAGCCTGTAGTTAGAATTTATCCAATTCATTAATCTTATTCATCCTTAACTTTGTTGCATCTTGCAGCTCAAAATTTAGCTTTTTCAAAGAAAATAGTGTTGTATGTCCAAGTCATAGGCAAGTGACATGCCTTTCCATACACCAAATGATAAGAAGAAGAACCAATGGGGGTCTTTAAAGTTGTTCGGTAGGCCCATAATACATCGCCTAACTTTTGTGACAATCAGTCCTATAGGCATTCACTGTCTTTTCTAAGATAGACTTGATTTCTCAATTGGACACATCTACCTGACCACTAGTCTATGGATGATAAGGTGTTTCCACCTTATGTTTCACTCCATACTTCTCAAGTAGACTTTTGAATAGATAATTTAAAAAATGTGACCTACCATCACTAATGATTATACAGGGCATGCCAAATTAAGAATATATATATATATATATATATATATTAATAAATCCATAACACTTCTTGCTTTATTATTTAGGAGCGCAACCACTTCCACCTATTGTAAGACATAGTACACCACCATAAGGATGTACTTCATACCAAAAGAACTCACAAAAGGTCCCATGAAATCCACACCCCATATATCAAACAATTCCAAATCTAAAATAGGTGTCATAGAAAGTTCATGACTCCTAGATATGTTACCTTGGTGTTAACATTGATCACAAGCTAAAGCAAAATCATGTGAATCTTTGCAAATTATTGGCCAATAGTACCCTATTGGATTATTTTGTGGGTTGTATGGGTTCCTCCACGATGACCCCCAACTGGTGAAGCATGAAAAGCCTCAAGTATAATCATCATCTCCACCTTAAGTATACATCTACGAATAATACCATCCATACAAATTCTAAATAAATAAGGCTCATCCTAGAAAAATTTCCTTACCTTATGCATAAACTTCTTTCTTTGTTGGAAGGAAAGAACTTCTGGGAATTGATCTCTTACTAGGTAATTTTCATAGTCAGTAAACCATGGAATCAGATCGTGAGAAGCAGCTAATATTTTCTAATCTAGAAAACTATCATCAATCTCAAGTCCATCTTCAACTTTCTGCACAGCTTCTTCTTCAATTCCAGATAAATGATCTGCAACTTGATTCTTAGTGCCTTTTTTATCCTTGACCTCAAAATCAAACTCGTGCAACAAGAGGACCCACCTAATCAGTCTAGGATTTACATTTATTTTGCCATTAAATACATTGATATTGTATGATTAGTGTGTATAAATACCTTTATCCCAATCAAATAAGTCCAAAATTAATAAAAGGAAAAAACCACTGCTAATAACTCATGATCAGTAATTGTGATATTCTTTTGAGAAGGATTTAGTGTCTGGCTAGCATAATAGATGGGATGCATGATCTTTTATTTTGTTTTGGCCTAGTACGGTACCTAAGTCCACTCCACTTGCGTCACACATAATCTCACTTGGCAAGGACCAATCTGGGGACACGATGATAGGGGTTGTCATCAATTTATATTTCAAACATTCAAAAGCCTTTAAGAATGCTTCATCAAAATCAAACTTCACCTCTTTCTCGAGAATCCCATAGAGAGGATTGGAAATCTTTGAGAAATCCTTAATGAATCGCCTATAAAATCCGTTATGCCCTAAAAGCTTTTATTACCCTTCATAGAAACTAGTGGAGGTAATATATTTATCACTTTAATCTTAGCTCTACTACCTCTATACCCCTTTTTGAAATCTTGTGCCAAAGTATAATACCTTCTTTAACCATGAAATGGAACTTTTCCCAATTAAGTACTAAGTTTCATTCCTCATATCTTCGTAGAGCATTTGCCAAGTGAACTAAGCAGTCATTAAAATAATCACCAACTACTGAGAAATCATCCATAAATATTTTGATGGCGTCTTTTACAATGAAGATTGACATCATACATCTCTGAAATATAGCTAGTGCATTACATAAACCGAATGGCATACATCTGAATGCAAAGGTCCCATAGGGACAAGTAATGGTTTTCTTCTCCTAGACCTCGAGCACAATAGTGAATTGGTTGTAACCCGAATACCTATCAAAAAAACAATACTATCCTCTTCTCGTAAGTCTGTCCAGAATTTGATCCATAAGGGCATGGGATGGCGCTACTTCTAAGTCCATACATTGAATTTCTTGTAATCCATACACACACTTCATCCTGTGAATGGATTCATTGGCACTAGATTATTTTTCTCATTAGGCAAAATAGTAATATTTCCTTTCTTTAAAACACATTTTACCAAACCGAACCACATACTACACTAGCATCTAGCCACTTGATTATCTCTTTCTTTACCACCTACTATATAGGAGGGTTAAGATGACGCTAATGTTCTATACTTAGGATACGATTCGAATAAAGTTGGATTTTATGCATACAAAGAACTGGTGGGATTCCCACGATATCTATAATGGACTAACCTATGGCACTCTTGAATTTCTGTAGCACTAGTAACAAAGCTTCCACTTTTGTCTATATAAAATCAGTTGTAATACTTACCAGAAAAGTACTACTGTCCCCCAAAAATGCATACCGTAGATGAGAGGGGATGGCTTTCAACTCTAAGATGGGTGGCTCCTCAATAGATGGGCGAACAGGTGGAGTGGTTCTATTTTTCTTCTTTGGTGCATAAGTGTAAGAACCGCTCACATAGAGTGCATATACCATCTCATCATAGTCCTAAAATCCATCACTATAAAAATTCATAATCACAGCTGCTAAGGGTTCAACACCAACCTTTCTTCAATAGGATTAGCATCAGAAGAATCTTCCCAAGTAGTTATTGCATTAATATCATGTAATGAATCCATCTCCTCATCATACACAATAATAACATATATCACCCTTAGCTCATTTGGTTGGCACATCGACTTGCATACATTAAATCTAACCTACTCATCACTTAGTCTTAGCATTAGATGCCCTAGCTCCAAATCAATCAACGTCCTTCATGTTTCCAAGAATGGTCTTTCCAAAATAATTGAGACTTGAAAATCTAAATCACAGTCTAAGATCATAAAATAAGAAGGAAAGATGAAAGAAGCCACCTTCACCAATACATCATATAGAATACCAACTGGCTTTTTTACTTTCCTATCTACCATCACTAGTCTCATGGTATGGGAGCTCCCAACTCCAATTGCTTAAACACTTCTAATGTAATAAGATTGATACTTTATCCTAAATTATATAATGCATGAGTGAAGTTGAAAGATCAAATGGTGCAAGGTATGCTGAAAGCATCAGGATCCTCCTTCTTCTCTGCCAATGATCTAGTAGCTACAGCACTAGAGTAATGAATATTATCGATAGGCTTATAACTGACTGACCTTTTCTTGGTTATTAGATCCTTCCTAAATTTTGCATATCTTGGAATTCGCTCTAATGCCTCTACAAGTGGAATGTTGATAGACAACTCCTTTAACATAGATAAAAAAAAATTAACTTACCCTCTTCTTGCTTTTTTTTAGCCTTTGAGGTAAAGGAGGATGAGATCTCAGGATGGACTTCAAAATAGGTTCCATAACCTTGTCTTTTCCTTTGTCTTATTTTTTTCTACTCTCCACATCAATAGAATAATCATCATTCTTTTGTTCATCTACTATAAGTACAGGCGAATATATGGTGGTTTTACTACTCTGAGTGGTAAGGGAATGGCAATGACCATCATTCTTTAGATTTACCAATGTATTACTAAGAAGAGTGTCTAGTTTCCTATGATTCAATATGGATGGCATCTTGCCATACTGCTGCTTTAGTTGTTTGATTGTGGTAGCATAGGAATCTACTTTCTAATTTAGCTCTGACAGGTTTGCCTTAATCTCCTTAAGATAGCTCTCTTGACTTTCTTGGCCTTTGACTAGTTTCACAATATTGCTTTCATTTTAGACTCAGTATCCCGACTATCTGATGGTACATAGCTATCACTCTTCTCTTTGTAATCACGTTTGTATCTCCAATCACCCTCTCTATCGCTGCTCCTATCTCTGTGTCTATCATTGTAATAGTTTTGAATTTGATTCTCATGCCCTTAGGCTGAAAAATCCACCAAATGACGATCAAGATACTTCTCTTCCTCTTCAGATTTAGACTTAAAAATCCTAGAAGCTGATCTTTGTACCCTAACTACATTCACTTTGTTAGAACTCATTGTTGCAAATTATTTTGTAGGCAGCCCAAATCTGTCCGAAGCTGTGAAATCTCTTATGCTATAAAATCAGGACCAGCTCCATAATCATTAGCTACTTCAATAACATATGTACCTACACCATGCTTAGCATCTCTAGTATGCCAACCTTGATTGATCACTGAAATATCATATAACATTTGTTACACATTGTCCAACAAAAGATGCACAAATGCACCTCCCAAAATAGTATCTATCATTGATCTTGAGCTGAAATTAAATGAACATAGAAGATTTTCAATAGATTAGATGCTGTGATTCTGTGATTAGGTATCATGCTCAGCTTCTTCTTGAATCTAAATCACACCTCATACATGGATTTTGCAGGTAGCTGTCTGAAATTATAGACTCATATTTCAACTATAGCATCCTTGTAGGAGGGAAGAATCTGTTCAAAAATTGTCTACGCAACTCATTCCAAGTAGTGATTGAACCTCTCGAAAGTTCCCCTAACCATAGTTATGCTTTTCCATTCAGCGAAAATGGGAACAACCTTTACCTCAAAGCTTTTATGGTCCACCCCCAGAATAGCATAAGACGTACAGATCCTAGTAAAATTAGCAAGATACATGTTCGCATCATAAGTTGTTGATCTCGAAAATGCACTCTTCAAGTTTAGGAATTGGATCATTGCGCTAAAAATGTAAAATTTAACATTGGGAGGTAGAGCTAGAGGAATGATGGCTCTTTTCTCAAGAGGTTAAACATATCCTATGTCCTCCTCTTTGTCATATGTTTGAAGATGTTAATATTCAGAAATCATCAAAGCTCTTTCTCTTTGAACTCTATCTTGATACTTGGTCAATTGTCTTGGCCTGGTTATTACTGTTTGCTTAGCTACCCTAGCCTCTTCAGCTAATCATGCCTCCTCAGGCACTATAGTTTCTTTAGCTGATATTACTAATAATTATCCAGTCCATCTATCAACAATATTCTATGGATCATTAGGTGGGGGAGGAGGCAAATTTGAGGGTCTCAAACCTAGCAGGAACACCATCATGAACTTGTTCTGCCATTCTTTGTGGTGTGTGAAGAATTCTTTCAGGATCTAGTTGAGAAATGAGTAAAGGATTTCCTCTTCACCTAGTGTTTGACATACACCGGTGTATGCCAAATCATTAACAAAAAACATACTCGAGAACTTCACCAACTCCAATAAATAATTCACACTATATTCCCCATCAACGGTGCCAAAATTTGATGTAGATCAAAAACTAACCTCCTAAGAAGTATGCTACAGTCGATGTCAAATATAGTAACCCAAACTAGGTTGGGGTCGAACCCATAAGGAAAACATTGAATAGTCTCTTAAGCTTGACTAAACCCACAGGCAGTACCAAAAAGCAAATGGGAGAATGTGAAGTAAATAATAAGTATTCACCGAACTTGAATGCCTTGAGTTTATAAACAATAGTATACGGACACTAGGATCATGTTCCCCCTAACTTCTCAGCTTCATAAATTTATTGTGTTCAACCCACGTATTTTTTCTCAACATGTGAAGTTGACAAGTTATGTATTATCAACCATCTTGTGAATGTGTTGATGAATCTCACCCTTTACCTTGTGAGTCTCAGGGTGTCACCTTATTACTCCTTGTCTATAACTTCAGTCAGTTTTTACCATTTGAGTCTCAAGTTGATTATATGAGATGGCAGAATTATAAAATGGACGTGAATTGCAAATTACTGTCTTAATCCTCTTTTCTTAAACTCAAACTCCATTGTGAGGATGTTCTTAAATACTGGAAATCCTCAAGCTTCTTGAGTATATCTGAGGTCAATTCATTTTTAAAAAATTAAGATACATGCAATCACAACAGATAATAGATAATCTCCCACTTTCTATACGTAGTTAATCTACTAGGGTTCCCAAAACCCTAGTCAGGGAGATCAGCCGCTCATATTCATGCAAAAATACATAATAATCAATAGAGAAAACATGTAATTAATTTAACAAGTATAATATGAAGAAAGTCTTCAATTGAATAAAAACCCAAAAATCTCAAGAACACAATAGTAATGATCAAAGTATGTAAAAAGTAGTAAAAGTATTGTAAAAGTGCATAACCTAATAAAGGGATAACCTTAAGGTATTTATATTATCTCAAAATAACCTAGAAATCCTAATTAAAAGTGAATAGGAAAAGTAATATCTGCACAAGGTACGACTCGCGTCGTCTACTCGTAAGGTATTCTTACTACTGTGCTAGTCACATGCTTTCCAGTGTTTGATTCTCCAGGGATTCAAGTTATGTTATCCTTACGGCTCATCCTCATGAGTTGTACCTTGACCATACGACTCATAGTGTTTACTCTTCACCACTTAGGACTTGATCTTTCAAAGCTTTGGAAACTGGTTTCCTTACGATTTATCCTTAAAAGCCGTACTTAGATCTTTCGAATCGTCTTCTTCTGTGACTTCGAATCCAAATGACTGACTGACATTCTAGTCTTTTTATGGTTGGTTGTCATGACCCATATCCATAACTTACAATTCATACTCTCCTATCGTCTTCATCCTTTGCTTAGCTTCTCAAGTTGGCTTTGGTTATTGTCTTGCTTACGAGTTCACCTACGAGTCGTATGTTATGTTGACTACTAGTACGCTAACTCGTAAGATAAACATACTTCACTTTTTTTAGATTTTTCTTCTAGTTTCATTCCAAGACTATTATTTACAAAAATATCCTAAGTCCAAGCATAAATTCTTTGTTTTAAGCATCAAAAGTGTCGTGTTTCTAGGGTGCATCAACCAACTATTCCCAAATTATGGTTTCCAGATAGCCTAAATGATCCAACTAACCCAAGTAACATCATTCGTATCACAAATACCTAAAAGTATCCCAAATGTACCATAATAGGATAACCATACTTTGAAATAGCTGAATCTTTAAGGAAGGGAAAGAATTTGCTAAATCACTGATTCTCCTTTCCAAGAAACTTTGGCAAGGTGCAACACTGTCAAAATCACTATATACTCATCAAAACTAGAACAATGAAACCCATATTAAACTACTGTGTTCGGGTCCAAAATCACACAAAAAATCCCATATGGGGCACATTTATGAAAATCACATTTTTTTAAACTATCCCAACACTCCCTTATGTTCAAGGAGAGTTTACCCTTAATTATGGGTGAATTTTGAACTATATTTGTTGTAAAATCAGTTGACCAAGCTTCTGATGTTTTTAGATGAGAATGGGAAAAGCAACTATGAGAATGAAGGTATCTTACCTCAAACTAGAAGGAGAATTTTATAATTAACCATTATCCAAGATCCCAAGAGGACCCACAATGCTATTTCCAAGCTTTACCAATGTTTAGGGCTTAAATATAATAGGGATGAATGACAAATGGTAACAAAGGGGCTGAGGAGGGTATTTATAGCCTTCCCACGTACACGGCTATTGTATACGCGATACTCACTCATTAGTTGCCCTATCACTTATGTGATTCTCAGTAGTCACGTACATGACTCTTGGGTCACTACTGAGGATGTCTCTTACCTGACACATGCTATTGGTCGGGTGATTTCTTAAGAGGTCTGGGACTTGCAAACATGAATGCACCAACACCAACTAAGACTTGGAAATTTCCAAGTCTCCACCAACCTCTCGAGATTCATTTGGAATCTCGTATATGAAAATAAACTATTATCCCCTATCAAATTCAATGTTCCAAACCTAATGGAGCAGTCAAAATTTCCATCGATGGTCATTTTAGTGAAAAGTGGGTCCCACATACCATTTTCTTAACTTTCGATCAATAACTGTAAACGAGCTCAAGTGTCTCGATACCCGAACCAAAGGTTCACTGAGGCTAAAATTGACATTTTGGAGCTATTGGGATAGTTAAAATTGGTATATGAGGTCATTTGACTGAAGTCTGTGCCTGATAGCCAATTTGAGCCAGCAAAGATTTTAAAATAGGAAATTGGCTCTAAAACCCAAATGAACTACTCGGTAATTAAACTGTCAGTCCCAGGAAGTTATAAATGATATGAGGAAACTATTGGAAAACTCTAATGGAAAAAATAAGGAAAAATACAAAAAATGTCCTCAAGAGTCATTACAATATCCACTACTAAAGGAACTTTCATCGACAAAAGTAAAGGATTAGGATGTACTGAAGCCTCAAACGGGTAAGGATACTGGATCTACATCTTTATATCAATCTCACAAGTAGCCTCCTCTACTAAACCTTAACTACAGGAATATACCTTGTGCGCAACCGCCTGACATCGCTAGCTAAAATAAGCACAGGCTCCTCCAGGAAGTTCAATCGCTTATCCAACTGGACTAAATCCTATATAAGAACATGAGATGGATTAGGAATGTATCAGCGCAACCTAGTAACATGGAAAATTAGATGGACAATAACAAAATTTAGTGGTTAGGCTAACTCATAAGCCACATCAACTATAGTGTGAAGAATCTCAAAGGGTCTAATATACCTGCAGTTGATCTTGCCCTTTCTCCTAAACCTCATCACACCCTTCATAGGCGACACATATTCCAACTCAAAATCTTAAGGCATAAAGTATACATTCTTCATAAGCCTTCAGCCTACTCTAAGCTTCCTTCAACCTATCCTAGATCACCTTGACTCTATCCAATGACTCACAAAGCACGTCAATACCATGGGGAGTAACCTCGGATGCCTCAAACCATCTAGTCAGGGAATAACATTGGCTACCATACAAATCATCTAAAGGTGACATCTCAATACTTAAATGGTAACTGTTATTATATGTGAACTATGCCAAGGCTTAGTATTGCTCCCACTATCCCTCAAAATCCATAACACAAGCTAAGAGCATACCCCTGAGTACCAAAATAAACCGCTCTAACTATTCATTTATTTGAGTATGGAAGGCTATACTAAGGTCTACTTGACTACCTACCTCCTCCTTAAAATCTCTTAAAAATATAAAAGTGAACAATAAACCCCGATCTAAAATAATATATATAGGTATGCCATACAAATAGATTATCTCACTAACATAGATATGAGATAACCTCTTGGTACTGAAGAACATCTAAATAGGAATAAAATGGTCTGATTTGATCAAACAATACCATCAAAACCATGAGAATTTTGAGGCAATCTACTAACAAAATCAATGGTAATTTGCTCCTATTTCCACTCGAGAATGGGCCATCTTTGAATCAAACCACTCAATTATTGATGCACATCCTTTCATATTGAAAACATAGGCTATGAGTTACAAAGTCTTCCATATCTTTCTTAATACCACTCCACCAATAATTTTATCTCAAGTCATTATACATCTTAGCTTTCCTAATGACCCTTCAGGTCATTTTTCATATTTCTACTTCTTTACATTGTTAGAGCTTCTCTATAGCTGCCCCAAGTTATTTATGCTTTGTTGGAACTGACAGCTAAGTTATCAAGAAATTTATTTGGTTTTTAGAGCCAATTCTCGATTTTAAAGTCTTTGTTGGTTCAAAATGGACACTATATAAGAACTTTAGTAAAATAATCTCGTATATGAATTCTAACTGTGCTAACAGCTACAGAATGTTGATTTTAGGTTAGATATACCTTTGGTTTGAGTCTTGAGTCACCCGGTCTAATTTTGACCTATTAGTCGAAAAGTTAAGAAAATGAAAACTAGGTGTGAAACCCATATTTTGTTTAAATGGCCTTGGATGGAAATTTTTATTGAGTAGTTCAGTCTAGAACATCAAATTTGGTAAGGTTACATTGTTTATTTGCGCATACGAGATTCTAGATATATCACGAGGGCATAGCAGAGACTTAGAAAATTCCAAGTCTACTATTATTATCTAGTGCATCGCAATTGTGAGCCAATGGTTGTGATCGTGATACCCTTGGCATGCCTCAAATATTGTGATCATGGTGGTTTTTCATGACTATAATTTAGTGGTGCAGTCCAAATATACCATGATCACAAAAGTCAGGTCACTTAAGACTATTATTTCTCATTATTCACTCAATCTCTCGATACTAAAACCCATATTAGAGAGATAGATAAAAATTAAAGCTTGTGAGTGACTTGGGAAGCATTATTAATGCTTATTTTTTATTCTCCTTCGGATTTGAGGTAAGATTCCTCAAGATTCATGGTTGATTTTTTTTAGTTTTTGATCAAAAAACACAAAAACTTGGGGTCTTTATTTTAACCCAAAATTAGCTCAGAATTTATATATTTTTTAGGGTAATAATTCCTTGATCATGTGGGAAATTGGGTTGGCTTCGAAGATATGATTTTCCTTAAATATGACCCACGTGGGATTTTGGGTGATTTTTGGACCCAAATTATAATGTGCAATATAGGTATCATTATTCTAGTATTGGTGAGTAGAATGTGATTTTGATAGCTTGGCATTTTGCAAAAGATTCTCGGAAGGGAAAATAGTGATTTAGCGAATCTTTGAGCTTTTTTCATCATCGAGGCAGGCACCCCTTGTTAGATTGAACTAGTTCATACTATTTTAAATATATTGTGATAGATTCAATATAGGTTTTAGGTGTTTGTATGATTAATTGAAATGCTTTGGGTTAGTTGGACCATTTAGGCTATTCGAAATCCGTAAATTAGGAATAATTGATCTAGTTCCTAATATTTTAGGTGAATTCCTATGTTAGCAATAATTAAGGCTTGTTAATATATAAAAGTGGAATTAAATACCTTAAGCCTAGTTTTGGTACAATTTACCTAAAATCAAACTTCAGGGATTAGACATGGGCTTTTGACCCACCATAGGCTAAGATGCATCTTAGCTTGTGAAGACCTTTATATGCTTGTTAGACTCTTAGAAATACTTATTGAAGTAAATTTAGAAATTTGGACATTTGATGGTTATGTTGGTTATGTAAGAGTTGATGCCTATTAATTATGTTATTACATATTTTATTGATAATACTATTGATTATGTTAATAGAACAATAATTACTAGTTTGAGTCCGCAAGATGCTTATGATATTTATTATATTTACTAGTTCAAGTCCAGTTATTAATTATATTTACCGTTTCAAGTCTGGCTATTGATATTATATTTACTGATTCAAGTTCAGATATTGATTATACTTACCAGTTCAAGTCTGGTTATTGATGATATATTTACTGATTCAAGTCTGACTGTTGATGATGTATTTACCGATTCAAGTGGACTATTAATGATATATTTACTTATTTAAGTCCAGCTATTGATTAGATTTATCTATTTGAGCCTGAATATGCATATTATGCTATGATGATATACTTATTAAGATATGATGATATCAGGGTATGAGATTGAAAATCATAATTTGTCTTAGTTTAAAAACAAGGAAATGGCTAGAAAGAGATGATATAAATGGATTTTAGTGAAATAACAATTACTTGATAATTGTTGATTAATCGACAAATGATGGATATGGACTAGTGATGGCTATAGTGTGGCAAGACTTAGATTAGTTACAATAGTATTATAAGAGTTGATAAATAACGGTGGTGGGATATGCTATCTTGTTTGCACCTTCCAGGATTATGGGTGGTTACAAAGAGTTATTTACTTTTTCGCACTAATTGGTGTATGGGCACCAATTTTGTAGTTATGATTACTTTTGTTTATGCTTTAAATTATTTTATTCAATTATTTTGGTTTATTTACTCATTTATGCACCTCGATGTTGGAGATTATTCAGGTTCTTTTCTACCGTGACTTAATTATGTGATCTTATATTTTATCATTCTTATATCATGATTTAGCTCAGTTGGCCAATGATGCCTACTAATTACTCATTATTTTGGTACTCATACTACACTTCTATAACTTTTAGGTCTATATTTGACAACTAGTTTCCACTACTGATCAACGTTCGTGTTATGTTGATATCTGGAGATAAAGTGGGCTCTTGGAGTTAGAGTCACCTATTTCTTTCTATTTTTCATGTCTAATCTTTAGTTTCAAGACAAGATTGTGTTGACTATTTTAAGAATTGGGTTGTATTTTTATTACTAGATGTTCTTGTACTGGCACTACCAGGTCGTGGGATAGTATTTATGTAGTGACTACCTTTAAACTATTTCTTTTGTCTTTCTTATTTACTATGTTGAATTGCCTCTTTCACCTTTTGGGTCATTTCCACCAAGCTAACCAATTATGTTTACCTCTTAGTTACAGTTCTACTTACCTACTGGCGGGATTTACAAAGTGCCGTCTTGACTCATAAATCAGGTTGGGACAAATTGGTATCAGATCCTAGGCTACCCCGATATTGTCGGTACAAGAGCAAGTGTCTAGTAGAGTCATACAGATCAAAACCATAATGGTTGTTTAGTATTTATGGGAGGCTATGGGACATTCTTAGCAGTTCTTCACTTCTTTCACTCATATTGTGCTAAGAGCTTGAGTTGCTTTATAGAACATTTCTTTAATTTTAATCTTTCCCACATGGCTAGGACATTTGTTACCGCTAAATAAGGCAAGGGTCTAAAGACCGAGCCTAGGGATCATTCTCCTATTCGTGGATGATCCAGAGGTCATGGATAGCATAGAGATGTGTCCCTAACTAGGGGCCAATATTAGGGTTCTTCACCATACACTATTCCCACTGTTGAGACAAAAATTCTTCTGCCCCAGTTAGTAGTAGTCTAGTGACAAGCTCAGGATCCACTAAGCATTATTTTTTCTTCAATACTTAGAGATACCTTGGTTCAGCTTTTAGAGATAGTTGGTAGTGTGACATTTGACGGTGCACCATCTATAAATAAAAGTGGTATTAAGGTGGGGGAATAGCCTGTAACTAGGGCTCCCAAAGTTCAGGTCCCTCCTATATCAGTGGTTGCTTAGTCAGTAGTTGCCCAGCTATTGCTTGCACAGCCTACTATGTCTATTAAGGAGCAAAAGATATTGGGTAGATTCTTGAGGTTGGATCTGCCTAGGTTTTATAATTCTTTGAGTGTGGATTCATATAAGTTTCTGAATATTTGTGAAGATAGGCTCTATAATTTGGGTCTTGTTAACATGGTGTTGATTAAACCATATTCTTGTTGAATTTAGCTTCTCGATATTGGCGGAGAGATTTTATGGATTCTAGACCATTTAGATCTTCTCCTTTGATATAAACTCAATTCTCTAAGATGTTCTTAGAGAAAATATACATCACAGCCTTAGAGATTGTTTGAGAGATTAGTTCTCTAGATTGGAGCTTGGCTGTATGACAGTTGTAAAGTATGAAGCTTATTTTCACGAGTTACCTAGGCATGCTACTGCTATTCTGTATAGTGAGTATTAGAGGGCTCATTGCTTTGTTCAAGGATTGAGACTTTCCCTTTTCATATCTTCTCAGAGTTTGTTTCTTGGGTAACACTTTTCCTGAGGCTTCATATCATACTCAAGTGATGGAAGAGATACATCATAAGGACCAAGGTACAATGATAAGAGGCCTAGATAATAGGGCAATTTGAGTGGGAGCCATAGTAGTTCCTAATTCAGAGTTATTAGTTCTCATGGTAGGTATATTCTATGTCTATCCAATTATCTTCAGAATTAGACCATTTAAGTGGTTTAGAAAGCTTTTTAGATTATTGACGGAGGTCAGTCAAGTGCTAGTGGTCGCCCTGGTCAAGTTGGCAGTCTATCTTTGAGGGTTTCATCTTTCAGCTATTCTAGTCCTAGTGGTTACTCAGGGTTAGCTTGATTTATTGGTTTTGGTTTAGCTTAGATAGCATGTTATAGTTGTGGATCACTTGGTTACTATTCTTATTAGTGCCCTAGTCATAGGGTGATTATTAATTTATCTGAGAGTGTTTCCCCAATTAAAGTAGTTAAGTCCTCAACTAAAGGTGGTTTTTAGGGACATAGGAGTAGTTTCCAGGGTACTCGAGGAGGTTCATAGGCAAGAAGGACTGGAGGTCGGTTAGGATCCCAACCAGGTTGCGAGCGTGTTCATTATAAACAGTGCCTGCTATACCCAAGGTTGAGTCTTTCAATACTATTATTAAAGGTATAATTTTGGTATATCGTTAGTTGACTCTTGCTTTATTTGATTTGTGATCCATTTATTCTTATGTATCTTCCTATTATTCTCTATAATTAGAGTTGTCTTGGGATCTATATACTCTCGTGGATGATTCTTTAGTAGTGGATTGGGTTATTATATTATTTGTTGTGACTTTTAGAGATGTTGACCCTTATGGTAATGTTATTATTCTGGATATTCTAGGCATGAACTAGTTATCCCACTATCATGCATTCATAGATTGTCTTGCTAAGATCGTTACCTTAGTTATGCCCAGTACACCCCTAGTCGTGTGGCAAGTAGCAGTTAGCCATAAACCGAAGGGGATTATTTCTTATATTCATTCTAGAAGGATTATTTTGTGGGGTTGAGAGGTTATCTCACTTATATTTGTGATACTAGCATCGAGGGTCTATCACTTGACTTTTTTCCTATAGTTAGTGAGTTTCCTAATATGTTCCCCATAGACCTGCTCGGTATTTCCCCTGTTCATGAGATTTAGTTTTTTATTTATCTCAAGCCTGATAGTTGACCTATTTCTATGGCTCTTATCAAGCTTAAGGAGTTAAATTCTCAACTTCAGGATCTTCTTGGTAAGGGTTTTATTAGACTTAGTATGTCTCGTTAGGGAGATCCTATGTTGTTTGCAAAGAATAAAGATGATTATATGCGTATGCGCATTTATTATAGGCATCTTAATAAGTGACAGTAAAGAATCATTATCTTATGCCTTGAATTTATTATTTTGTTAACCAGCTTCAGGGAGCGGCAGTGTTTTCTAAGATTGATATGATATCTATTTATCATCACTTTAGGATTAGGGATAAGGATATGCTAAATATACCTTTTAGGACCGATTATATTTATTATGAGTTCCTTATGATGTCGTTTGACTTGACTAATGTCCTAGCCACATTTATGGATTTGATGAATCCAGTGTTTAGTATTATTTGGATTCCTTTGTGATTATGTTCATCAATGCATCCTTGTGTATTTGAGGAGCAAAGAGGAGCATACACAATATTTAAGGATTGTGCTCATACATAGAGAGAGATATGCCTTTTTCCAAAAAATTTAAGAGTAAGGTTTTTCTTGGTGTATTGCCATTAGTAAGCCCAAGAGGTACACTATATATTTTGAGGGTGTATTGCCATTTGTGGTTGCATTTATATTTTGAGGATTGATGAATTAATCCAGTTGATTCTACATTAGGCTCACAGTTTAAGATATTATATTCATTCGAGCACAACTATGATGTATAAGAATTTGAGAAATATTATTATTGGAGTGGTATAAAGATATATGTGGTGGATTTTGTAGCTCGTTACCAATATTATCATCAAGTGAAGGCTAAGCATTCGATTCTAGGTGGTTTGATTCACAGATTTCTATTCCCGAGTGAAAGTGAGAGTGGATTACCATGGACTTCGTTAGTGGATTACCCCATACTTCTCATGGTTTTGATGGTATTTAGGTCATTATGGATTGATTGACTAAGTTAACACATATCATTCCTATTCAAATATCCTTTAGTATTATGTGGTCAGCTTACATATATATGCGTGAGATAGTCCATTATCATGGTGTACCCATATCTATCATTTTGGACTAAGGTTTTGTGTTCACTTTGAGATTTTGGAGTGCTTTTCATGAGGAGTTTGGTACTCAAGTAGATCTTAGCGTAGCCTTTCTCCACAGACCGATGGACCATTTGAGAGAACTATTTAGGTACTTTAGGATATGCTCCGATCTTATGTTATGGATTTTAGAGGCCAGTGTGGGGAGCACTTAGCCTTGGCAGAGTTTGCTTATAACAACAGTTATCATTCGAGTATTGAGATGGTGGCATTTGAGGTTTTGTATGGTAGGAGATGTCATTATCTGATTGGATGGTTTGAGACTTCTGAGATTCAACCCTATGGTATTGATTTTCTTTAGGAGTCATTGGATAGAGTTAGGGTGATTAAGCACAGGTTGAAAGCATCTTTGAGTAGGCAGAAGGCCTATGTAGACTGTAGGATTTGTTCCTTGAGATTTGGACTTAGTGATCGAGTATTCATCTAAGTATTGCCTATGAAGGGTGCGATGAGGTTCCAAAGAAAGGGCAAGCTTAGCCCAGGTATATTGAACCTTTTAAGATTCCTTGCACAGTTGGTGAGGTGACTTATGAGTTAGCTTTACCTATAGATTTTGCTTTTTTACATCCATTTTTCCATGTTTCTATGTTGCGGAAATGCATTCCTAATCTGTATTATGTACTTAAATGGGACTTAGTCCATTTGGATGAGCGATTGACCTTCGTGGAGGAGCCTGTGCTTATTTTTTATAGTCATGTTAAGAGGGTACGAACTAGAGAGATTCCTGTAGTTAAGTTTTAGTAGAGGCATTGCTTAATAGAGGAGGCTACTTAGGAGATTAAGAGCGAGAAGTGGACCTAGTATCCTCACCTTTTCAAGACTTCAGGTATATCCTAATCCTTAACATTTACGGATGAAAGTTCCTTTAGTAGTGGTTATTGTAATGACCCTTTAGGTCATTTTCCATATTTACACTTATTTCATCGTTAGATTTCCTCTATTGCTGTCAAAGTCATTTATAACTTTCTAGAGCTGACAGCTCGGTTACCAGGCAGTTCAGTTGGTCTTTAGAAACAATTTTCTATTTTGAAGTCTTCACTAGTTCCAAATGGACACTAAATAAAAACATCAGTAAAACAATCTTATATGCAAATTTTAGATGTGCCAGTAGATTTGGCATGTTGATTTTAGGCTAGGTGGACCATTGGTTTGTGTCCCGAGGCACCTTGGCTCCTTTCGACCTATTAGTCGAAAAGTTAAGAAAATGGAAATTGGGTATGGGACCCACATTTTGTTAAAATGACCTTAGATAGAAATTTCAACAGCATTATTGAGTCCAAAAGGTTAAATTTTGTGTTGTTACATAGTTTGTTTGCATAAATGGGATTTTAGATGAATCCCAAGTACATGACGGAGACTTGGAAAATTCCAAGTCTACTGCTATTATCTGGTGCATCACAATTGCGAGCCATGGGTCGTGATCATGATACCCTTGGTAGGCCCCAAGTGTTGTGATCACTGTGGCTTGTCACAATTGTTATTCATTAGTGCAGTCCCAATTTACCGTGATCACAAAGGTTAGGTCACGATTGTGGAGCTCGAGAACCTGGGGCAGGTATAAATAGGCCATTTTTGCCTAATTTTGCTCTTTCTTTACCTAATCTCTTAAGACTAAAACCCTAATTAGTGAGATAGAGTGAAATTAAAGCTTGTGGATGATTTGGAAAGCTTGATTAACTCTTATTTCTTAAATATCCTTCGAAATTGAGGTGACATTCCTCTAGACTCATGGTTGATTTTTCCATTTCTTGACCAAAAACTCCAAAACCTTGGGGGCTTTATTTAACGCCAAATTAGCTCAGAATTCACCCATTTTTAGTGTAATGATTCCTTGAGCATATGGGACCATTCAGTTGGATTCAAAAATGTAATTTTCCATAAATGGGGCCCACATGTGATTTTGGGTGATTTTTGGACTCGAAGCACAATGGTGCAATATGGGTATCATTATTCTCGTGTTGATTAGTAGAATTTGATTTTGATAGCTTAGCATCTTATTGAAGCTTCTCAAATGGGAAAAGTGGTGTTTTAGCGAATCTTTAATCTTTTTTTGGCTCGAGTAGTCTAGGTTTTACACCTTATTTGATTGACCTAGTTCATAGTATTTTTATGATAATGTATTAGATTTGGGATGAGTTTTAGGTGTTGGTACGATGAATTACTATGCATTGGGCTACCTGGACCATTTAGGCTATTCGTAATCCGTAAATTAGGCATAATTAATCTAGCTTATATTTTAGTTGAATTTCCTATCTTCGGGATAGTTAAGACTTGTTTAAAATCTAAAAGTGGAATTAGGTACCTTAAGACTATTTCGGGTAGAATTTTCCTAAAATAGAACTTTGGTGATTAGAAGTGGACCCTTGACCCACCCTAGGCTAAGATGCATGTTAGCTTGTGTAGACCTTTATACGCTTGTTAGACTCTCTAAAATGCTTATTGAGGTAAAATTGAGAAATTTGGACACTTGATGGCTATGTTGGTTATGTGAGGATTGATTCCTATTGATTATGCTATAAATTATGCTATTAATGATACTATTATTTATATTGATATAATTATAATTACCTGTTTGAATCCAAAAGATGCATATGATATTGATTATATTTACTGATTCAAGTCCAAATATTGGTTATATTTACCAGTTCAATTCGTTCTATTGATTATATATTTATTAGTTCAAGTCCAGATATTGACTATATTTACCGATTCAGGTCCGACTTTTGATAATATAGTTACCGATTTAAGTCCGGATATTAATAATATATTTACCGATTCAAACTCAACTATTGATAATATATTTATTGGTTCAAGTATGACTATTGATTATATTTATCAGCTCGAGTCCGGATATGCATATTATTCTATGATGATATACTTATTAAGATATGATGATATCAGGTGTGAGATTGAAAATAACAATTTGGCTAAGTCTGAAAATGATAAAATGGTTATAATATAAAATGATATAAATGGATTCTAGTTAAATAGTAATTCATCAAAAAGTGTTGACTAATTGACAATGATGAATATAGACAAGTGATGTCTATAGTGTCGCATAAACTAGATGAATTCCAATAATATTATGAGAGATGATAAATGACAGTGGTGGGATATGATATCTTATTTTGTACCTTCCAGGCTTATGGGGGCTTGCAATAGGTTATTTACTTTTCTGCTCTAATGGGTGTACAAATGCCAATTTTGTATTTATGATTGCATGTGTTGGTACTTTACGTTACTTCATGATATTATTTGGTTTATTTACTCATTTATGCACAGCGATGTTGGAGATGATTCAAGTTCACTTCTACCTTGACTTAGTTATGTCAACTTTCATTTTATCACTCTTATATAATGATTTATCTTAGTTGATCGATGATTCCTACTAAGTACCCATTATTTTGGTACTCATACTGCACTTCTATACCTTTTGGTGCAGATCTGAGTCCTAGTTGACTTCGTTGATCAACGTTCATGCTGTGTTGATATTCGGAGATAGGGTGAGCTCTTGGAGTCGGAGTCACCTATTTCCTTCTATCTTTAATGTCTAGTCTTTAGTTTCAAGACTGGATTATGTTGACTATTTTAAGACTTGTGTTATATCATTATTACTAGATGCTCTTATACTGGCTCTACTAGGTCGTGGGATGGTATTTATATAGTCACTACCTTTAAACTATTTGGTTTGCCTTGCTTATTTACAGTGTTGGATTGCCTGTTTGGCCCTTTTAGGGGCATTCCCACCAAGTTAACCCATTGTGTTTAGCTTTGAGTTATGATTCGTCTTACCTACTGGCGAGATTTAGTAGGTTCTATCATGACTCGTAAATCAGGTTTTGACAGTTGTACTTGGATAAATAGAATACCAAGAGATATGAGCCTCTTGCAAAATCAACTGAATCAAGACACCAACCCTTGGAAAACAAATGCGGCTATAAAATCTCAGGGCACCCTCATAATTTATGGTAGCACTCTTGGACTCACCACTCAACAATTGATCATGGAGGATGCAGAGTTTTTTTTCCTTAAGATGGTGATCATGGATCTTCTCTAATAGCAAGGACCTCACCTTAACACTAGAAAAAATCCTCCTAGGGTCTGAAATATCAAGTTTTACCATCAAGTTGGCCAAATACTGAATGTCCCAGGCCAACAACCTCTAAGAAACTAAAATATAAGTCAAGCTACCCATACTCGCTGCCACCCGACTCAAGGGTCTATTACCATATTCTCCTTGCACAGATGATACAAGATATAGACATCATAATCCTTAAGAAACTCCATCCATCTATGATGCCTAACATCTAGCTCTCTATGGGTCATAAGATGCTGAAGACTATGATGATCGGTGAAAATATCACAATGCACATGACAAATAGAATGCCTTAAAATCTTAAGCGCAATAACTACCACCGCCAATAGCAAATTATGATTAAGGTAGTTAAACTCATGCACCTTAAGCTTCCTCAAATAATATTAAATAACACACCCCTACTGCATCAATACCTAACCCAAAGCAATACCAAAAGTATCACAATACATGGTGAATCCCTCACCCTTAATAGGAAGATCCAAAATAGGAGTTGAAGTGAGGAACTCCTTAAGCTTCCCAAAGCTCGACTCAGATTCCTCGAACCATCAAAAAAGAGCCTTCTTCTGAGGCAATCTGGTCATAGGTGATGAAATAGTAGAAAAACCCTCAACGAATCATCTATAATAATAACCGGCCTAGTTGATATAGCTACGAAACTTAACCAGAGATATGGTCCTGGCCCAATCACGAATAGCCTCAATCTTTATTAGGTACACCATAAGCCCATCGTTAGACACCACATGAAATACCCTGGGTTTTGATCCTTGGAAATTTCTGGAGTTTTTGGATTTTGGACATCATACGACTTGAGGTACTTCTCGAATTATAGGGTACAACTAGGTTAGTATTGGTCGTATATTAACTAATGTAGGATGGTTGATTTATGTCCAAGGTAAGTTTGGATTATCTAAATTGTATCTTAGGGTACTAGTTGTAAGATGTCAATTATATGCTGCCCTACGTTTGACCTAGGTGATTTATTCTGTCTAGGGTACGATTTCATGGTACTACTCATGTGGTTGGGTATGATTTTTCCTTGTAAGTTGTATATTGGAAAGTATTAGGGTCCAATGTGAGGCCTAGGGTATGATATAGGGGTACCACTCATACCATAGGGTACGATTGAGGTTGGGTGGTCGTACCTTCCTACCAAAATTTTATGCATTTTAAGTTGGAGGTAATCTATACATTTCCCTTCTTAACATTTTAAGGCCCCATAACTTATATAACTCTTGGAACATTATTTATACTAATATTCTAATTTCAAACACTTAGAAACTCTCTTAAAGGCTCTTGGGTCAAGGAAGGCAAGGGTTTTATCAATAGGATCAACTTGGGACTTACAAGAGTGATTTGTCTCTGTCATCTTCATAATCTAAGGCATGTTACTCCTCTTTCATTATTTGTTCAACTAAAGGCATGATTTAATGTATGGTTTTCATGGTATAATTGTGGTATGGTTTAGGTTTTGAATTACATTTTAGGGGGGTTTGGTTATAAATGGTTGGTTATGGTTTTCCCATGGTTTAATTATGTTTTTCATGCTTTAATGGTGATTTGAACATTTGGTTGCATGGGAATGGTTAATTGGTACTTGGTTTTGTCTTTGGAAACACTATGCCCACAACATGATTGATAAAATGCCTATGAGAATGCTTTTACTATATTGTTGGACCTTTAATGGAACCATTGCATGTTACAACTTGGTAATGGAACCTGAATGGTATACATGTTTTCAATGGTTTGGAATGATTAAAAGATAAGGTACTAGTGGTCATGGTTATTGTTTAATTGAACATCCTTGGGGGGTACAAGGGAATCCCCCGAGCAAACATAATAATGAACCACTTGTAGGGTACATGAGAATCCTCCAAGTAAACTTAACAATGTAATCTATGGGTACAAGGTAATCCTTTCTTCTCTAAAAAGTTGGCTAAAGACATTGTTAATAATAAATTAAATTGGTGGTTTTAGTTATTTCGTAATGGTTTCAATTTGGCAATAATGGCAAGGTATGATAGCTAACCGTGAAGGTGTGAGTCCGATGGACGTATACTGGAAACTCATGTTTGCTGACATAAACATTCATCATGGAAATAATATATGATACTTATGGGGTACATAAGAATCCCTTAAATACACTTGTACATATGTATCATGGAGGGCGAAATATACACAGGAATCCCCTACCTCTATGGTATCTCTGATTAATGTGCCTACACTGGATCCATATATTCCATGGGTGGTTCTAGAATGGTTGTGTTAGACATACCCCGATTAATGGTTTTAAAGGTATGCTAAACTCGGTTCCTTTTCCCTATATTGATATATCTATATATATATGTGTGTATGGATGTGTATGTATATAGTAGTTTACTTTATTTTAAGGGTTGGCATTATTTTATCTTTATCCAGAGTACTTGTTAGCATTCACCGGCTAATCTGTCTTTGGGTGGCTATATCCCTACGCGATGTAGGAATCAGTCATTCTACTCCTCTTGCTTCGTAATTAGATTCGGGATTAGCTATTGAACCGAAGTGGTGAGCTTTCATATTTTTAAAGGCTCTATTTCATATCATGGATGTATTTATGTACTTTGGTTAATTTGTAGACTATGGTTTTGGCTATGGTAGGGGGCATGTCCCGACTGGATATTATTTTGCTTTTGGTTAGAAGCTTTGCGAAACTACTATAGGTTGGTATGGACAGCCTTAGTATAGGAATTAGTATTGAGGATGATATTGTTTAACTATATTTATGATTATACTATCGTATTATGTTATGTTATGGACATGAACTTGGTTATTAAATCGGCTTGGTTATGGTTATTGGAGGATATTGGATGGTTAGACTTGCTTGGGTTGGCCACGGCCATAGAGCTATCCAAAAGCCTAGAATTATACAAAACATTGTCTTATTATATGCATAGAATTCATCTGACTCGAGGTATGCATTTAGAGGTTGGGTTGGGTAACAGGGGTGGTCTACGATCCTAGTTGGACTTGAGATGCCCAGTACCACAGGGCCATGGTTTGGGTCATGTTAATTTGGTATCAGAGCTTTAGGTTCATGGTCATATGGGAGGCCACAAATCCGTGTTGAGTATAGTCTCTTTTAAGGATGTGTAGCGTGACACACTCATAAGGGAGAGGCTATAAGGCATTTAGGATTGTTTCACTTTCTTGTGTTCTAATTTCAAGCTGTAAAGTCTAAGATCCTAAATTCTCTGTTAATTCCTTTTTTTTTATTTTTCAAATCATTCCTCGATGATCTGAAGCGCACAAAAACTCCTATGTTCATGGGACACACTGTACTCAGGGGATCCATACTCGATCTAGGGGTCAAGTTCTCGATCATTCTGGAGTTCTACTAATTTTTTCTAGTCCTCCTAAAGATGACATGACAAATGCAAAGTTTCATCAGTCAATTCATGTGATTTCTTAGTTGGTAGCTTCTCAGGCTAAGCATAGTACATTTGGTATTCAATTTTCGGAGGCCACAAGGGATGTCCAGTTCATGAGGTTGAGTCCTCTAACTTTTATTGGTGTTAAGGTGGAGGGGGATCCTCAGGGTTTTTTGGATAAAATAGAAAAGATTTCCAGGAAAATGTAGGCCATAATATGGAACAGGTGAATTTTTCTGCCTATCAGCTAAAAGATATGGCATACCAATGGTACAGAAAATGGGATAAGGCAAGGGGTGATGTTGAGGAGTCCTCTTTGTTGGAGAGATTCTCTAATGCATTTCTAGACCGCTTCTTTTCACAAGAGTTGAGGGAATAAAAAGTGAAGGAATTTGTTAATCTTAAACAAGGTAAAATGTCGATCAAGGAGTATGCCTTGAAATTTCACCAGTTGTCTAGGTAATGCTCTAGAAATGGTGTCTAATATGGGGTCCAGGATAAAGAAGTTCGCTTTAGTACTGTCTCGTGAGTTGATCCTTAAAAGTAAAACTTCTTTACTGTAAGACCCCACAAAATTCTCTCGTAGTCTGAGCCTTAAAGCGTGTTCAATAAAGTGTTAATCCGGCCCTAAAAAGTTAAGAAATGTCTTCCCAAGTGAGAAGTATTTTGAACCATGTAGAATTTCTGTAATATCAACTTTTTGTCATGTAGAGCATTGAATAAGCTTTCCGTCGATACTAAATTCCCCTAAATCTGGCACTCGGCCAAGAGTTAGAGTCATTTTAGTGAGATAGTGTACCACCTGGTACTTTAGCATATCGCGGAGCCAGCCAAAATTAAAATCATCAAAATCCAGTGAGCCTCCGCGATTATGGTGCGTCGCGCCAAGGCTTAATTTCAGAGTTGTCAATTTCCAGTGCACCAATGCGATTTCATCACTCGCGGTGCCTTTCCAGTTCACAACCAAGGAGGCAACGTGATTTTCACCGCGTTGCGCCATCAAATAGTTTCCCAATTGTCCAATTTCCAGTAACCTGGTGCGATTATGGCGCGTCGTGCCAGTATGTAAAATCGAGATTTTTCAGTTTAATTTGAAAGTCAAAAACGGTCATTTTACCCAAGAAGCTCAAGAACTCTTTTCTAAATTTCAAAGATCCTATGTTTATGAGTTTTCATGATTCATATGAATTAAAATTGGAGTTTATGCTATTATTGAGTTTTTAATTCATGTTTTGTTTATGAGTTTTCAAGTTTTGACCCTAGTATGTGATATTCATGTGATGTTCATAATAACTCTCTTCAAGTTATTTGTTAAGTGATGTGTTCATATCAATTAAGAGTAGAAATTATTGAATAAGCAAAGCATGCTCCCCATATGTTTCATAAAATGCTTATGTGAAATAATTAGAACCATTATAGCATATTAACTAGAAATCCTTAATTGTCTGTAAGCCTATGCATGCCAAGTGTTTTTTGAAAAGCCTTAGTGAATGAATTGTGACATGACAGCATGAAATTCCCCAATTATGTGCTATTTAATACATACTAAGTGTTTGATGCAAGACCTTGTTGAATAAAGTATGAGCCAGTAGCATGTCTCCCAATACTATCACATGTTTATGATTTCTAAATACTTGAAGAGATTCTTTAGTGATTGTGATGGTGAATGAATGTCCATGGCCCTGATTATTCAAGGATGATTATGTTTTACTTTTATGTTATCGAGTCCTGGTGGTATTATACCTGACAAACTAGCTGCAGTCAAGAGCCCGTGTTAGTTTCCTCGATAATCTTAGTTGAGCCACGATTCTCAGAACTCAGTGAGTTATAGAACTCTGTATTCTCAGACAAATACAGAACTTAAGAAATCTCAAAAATCTCAGAAATCTCAGTATTGCTAGTATTCTAGCCTCAGTTCAGTACTCAGCTCTGATCTAGTAGTATTTAAGTATTTAGTTCGAAACTCAGTATCATACAGTTAGATAACAAGATTTAGTAGTATTCTGTCAGATACGAAACCAAGTGAATTCAGCATAACTCAGTCAGGTCAATTAATAAATATGATCAGTAACAGATTCAACTCAGTTTAATTTCAGTTAAGAATCAATTTAGAGTCTTTCAGTTGGGAGTAGGAGATAGTACCGAGTGAGTGCAGGGATAATGGCTCCCCATTAAAGAGGCAGAGTCATTAGGAGAAATCCCTGAACTCCAAAACTGGGTAGCCAGCGCAGGAGCAGGAGTCACTCGTTAGAATAAGGCTTGACTATTATACTGGCTTAGGCTTGACTTCCTGTGAGGGTCACCCTTTAGAGAGGCTTGACCAGAATAGAGGTGTTTACCCGTGGCACAGTATGGACATCCTTCTAGCTTGGGCTACAGGTTGGCCCCTACCAGTTCAGATTTGGGGCATATCGGTTAAGTTAGCACTCCCACAGTTGCAGATTCAGTATCAATCTTCAGAGTAGAACTCAAAAATCAAGACTGTCAGATATAGTCACCTATATCAGTAAGAAACTCAGATAGTTCCATTGATTCATAGAACACCTAGTAGATAGGCATGGTCTCACAAAAAGATATTCAGTATTAGTATTATCAGATGTAGAGATCACTCGTTAGATAGGCTTGATCTCAGTCTTAGATTCAGTTGAGTAATCTCATTATCAGATCTAGAGATCACCCGCTAGATAGGCTTGATCTCAGTATCAGATTCAGTTGAGTAATCTGATTATCAGATCCAGAGATCACCCATTAGATAGGCTTGATCTCAGTCTCAGATTTAGTTGAGTATTCTTATTATTAGATTCAGAGATCTTCCGCTAGATAGGTTTGATCTCAAATATAATCTTTTCTTATCATTGATTGTAGATTCAGAGATTATCCATTAGAGAGGTTTATCTTAGATTCAGACAGTCGAGAGTAGTAAGCTCAGTTTTCAGTCATTGATATGAGTAGATTCAGTTAATCAGCTTCAGTATCATTAGTTTTTAAGATCACTCAGTAGATGGGACTGATCTCGATTTCAGTATTCAGTTTTTTATATCAGGAGATTTGGTTGTTTAGTATCTCATTATTAGTAGTGAGTTCAAATGTTAGCAAAATATCTGAGTTTTAGTATTTCGAGTTGCGATGTTTTCAGTTATAGTTTGTGTATTCATGCATATGTCCTTATTCAGTATTCTCATGATTATTCAGTTAAGTAATTATTCATGCATAAGCCCTTGCATTTAGCCTTACCTTATCTTTATACTCAGTAAATTCTCGTACTAATGCATTTGCGCTATGGTGTTTTATTTGTTGCCATAGGTTCAGAGGCACGAGATCCAGAGTACCCCTAGCAGCTCAGTCCTAATCAGCAGAATCCTCTTCATTTGAGGATGATCCTTATTTTATTATCGTATCAGATTTAGTTTATTTTCAGTAGACAGATTTAGTTGGGGACATGTCCCATTAACTCCATAGTTATGACAGTTTAGAGGTTTTTTAGATAGATGAATTAGTATTCAGTTTTTAGTATTGATTATTTTTGGCATTTTAAACCTTATGGCAAGTTTTTTGCTAGTTTTTTGCATTATTCAGTGTTTGTATACAGTTATTACAGCAGGTACTAGATAAGGGTTAGGTTGTGTTCCTTTGGGATTATAAGCACCGTGTAGAGTTCTAGTTCTAGAAAATTGGAGCATTATACTTAGTGATCTAGGACATGGATATTTGTAAGATGGTTGTTCATATGAAATAGGTAGAAGAGGAAAAAATAAAGAAGATTGAGGTAGGGGAAAGGCAGGGTAAAAAGTTTAGGTTCTCTGAGTAGGTTGGTCAGTAGCAAAATAGTGGGGATAGTGGTAAGTGGCCAAAGAAGAAGTGGGGGAGTTATGGTTGTTTCTCCACAGCTAGTGCTCCTTACATAAAGCCTTTGAATGATAAGTGTTAGCAGGGTGGCGATAACTTTAGGGCACAAGGTGCCTAATCTTAGGTGATTGAGGCTCAATCGGCCTTATCATGTCCTCCTTGTAGGTATTTTCATCGGTTTCATTAGGGTTTCTATAGTGAAGGAAGGGACAGGTGTTTCAGATATGGTCAGCCAATCCATATGCTTAGAAATTTCCTGGTTGATAAGGTCACTTCTAGGCGAACAAACATCTGATTGCCTCTTCATCTACTCCTGCACCAAAGGATGCTGCTTCTGCATCTGTTTTTCTTTTTGTACTAGTGCAGGCCAAAATTAAGTATATGTTGTTGCATCCCTACTGGAGTTTGAGGCATCGTCCAATGTTATGACTGGTATGTTACAACTCTTTTCTTGTAAAGTGTATTGCTTACTTGATTCAAGGTCCACTCTTTCTAATATGACATCATTTATTGTTATGTATTTTTGTTTTTGATCCTGGGGTTATTTTGGATTATTTTTTATTTCTACCCAGGTAGGTGACTCTATTATTACAAAATGAGTCTATAGGGGGTGTGTGGTATCTATTGGTAGTAAGGTGATTTTGATAGATTTGTATGAATTAGATATGGTGGATTTTGATGTTATTGTAGGTATGGATTGGCTACACCTATGCTACACATCCCTAGATTGTCGAGCAAGTAAGGTTGTTTTTAGGTTCCCTGGTGTACCAGTTATTAAATGGGAGGGTGGTTCCCTAACCCCTATGGGGAGGCTAATATCTTATCTTAGATATCAGAGATTAATCTCTAAGGGGTGTCTCTACCATTTAGTCCAAGGTAAAGATTCTAACTTGAAAGGTCCTTCTTTGCATTTGGTTTCGGTAGTGAATGAGTTTCCTGAAGTCTTTCTTAATGATCTTCCTGATGTTCCTCCGAATAGGGAGATTGAGTTAGAGATAGATCTGGTTTCGAACACTCGTACAATATCTATTCCTCTTTATAGAATGGTTTCAGCTGAGTTAAAGGAGAGTAAGGAGCAACTTAAAGATCTTTTGGATAAGAAGGATGATTCCCTTCAGATGTGCACTGAATATATGCAATTGAATAAGGTAACTATTATGAACAAGTATCAGTTTTAGAAGGATAGATGACTTGTTTTATCAATTGCAAGGTACCAAATTATTTTCTAAGATAGATCTTCAGTTGAGGTATAATCAACTTAAGATTAGGTTAGTGGATATACCTAAGACAACTTTTTATACAAGGTTGGCACTTTGAGCTCTTGCTGATGTCATTTGGGTTGACCGATGCCCCCAAGGCATTCATGATTTGATGATTAGGGTCTTTAATTAGTTTGTGGATCTATTTGTCATTATATTCATAAATGACGTCTTGGTGTACTCTAAGAGAGAGGTAGATTATACCAATCACCTCTAGGTTGTGTTGCAGACCTTGAAAGAGTAGCAGTTGTATGCCAAGTTTTCAAAATATGAATTCTAGTTAAACGTTGTAATTTTTTTGGGTCATATTATTTCTGGTGAGGGGGTCATGGTGGATCCACAAAAGGTTGTGGTGGTTAAAAAGTAGCCTAGACCCACGACTCCAACTGACATTTGGAACTTCATGGGTTTGGCTGGGTACTATAATAGGTTTGTGGAAAGTATTTTTACTATAGCTACCCCATTGACTAAGTTAACTCAAAAGAAAGTAAAGTTCTATTAGTTAAATGCTTGTGAGGGTAGTTTTGAGAAGCTGGAGGATAAGCTACTTTTGGTTCTTATTTTACTTTTCCTGAAAGCAATGAGGGGTTTCTATTTTATTATGATGCATCCCTGGTGCGACTTGGATGTGTTTTAATGCAGCATAAGAATGTTATAGCCTATGCTTCTAGGTAGATGAAGGAGAATGAGAGTAATTGTCCTACTTATGATTTGGAGCTTTTAGTGGTGGTGTTTACATTAAAAAACTGGCAACACTATTTATATGGAGTGCATGTGAACATCTTTTCTGATCATAAGAGTCTACAGTATGTGTTTACTCAGAAAGAGATTAATCTCAGGTAAAGAAGATGGCTTGAGCTTCTAAAGGACTATGATATAAGTCTTCACTACCACCCAGGTAAATCTAATGTGGTTTTTGATGCTCTTAGAAGCTTGTCCATTGGGAGTTTAGATCTTGTGGCTAAGGCGAAGAAGGAGTTGGTGAAGGATATTCACCATTTGGCTAATCTTAGAGTTCATCTTTTGGACTTCGGGAATGGTGGTATGTTTGTATAAGAAATTATTTGATCGCCTTAGTGCAGAGATCTAGGAAAAGTAAATGCTAGATCCTGTTTTGATAAAGATCAAGGTTGATATAGGTAGGAAAAAGGTGATGGTATTTGTGATCAGTGGTGATGGTACCTTGATGTACGAATGGAGGTTATGTGTTTCTTACATCAATGGTTTGCGTGAAAGGATATTGGCTGAGGCACATAAATCGCGCTATGTTGTTCATCCTAATTTGACAAAATGTATATAATCTCAAGGAGATGTATTGTTAGAATGGTATAAAGAGGGATGTGGATGATTTTGTGGCCAAGTACATGGTGTGTCAACAAGTAAAAATTAAGCATGTGAGGCTTAGGGGGTTGTATCAAGAAATTGAATTGTCAAAATAGAAATAGGAGGTGATCAATATGGATTTTTTTACCGTTCTTGCTCGGTCTCGTAACCAACTTAATTCAATTTGTGTCATCGAGGATAGGATGACAAAGTTGTCTCACTTTTTGCTAGTGAGGACTACCTTTGTGGCTGAGGATTATACGAGGTTGTATCTTCATAAGATTGTGAAGCTGCATGGGGTACTTGTTTCGATTACCTCTGATCGTGGTATGTTTTTATCTTACTTTTGGTGGTTGTTCCAGAAAGGGTGAGGGACTAAGGTTAGTCTGAGTACTACTTTTCACCCGCAGATGGATGGGCAAGCAAAAAGGACTCTTTAGATATTGGAGGAAATGCTTCGTGCATGTGATATCATCTATGGCATTAATTATGTTTAGCATCCACCTTTTGTAGAGTTTTCTTATAACAATAGCTGTCATTTTAACATTGGGATGGCCCATTTTAAGATGCTGTATGGTAGGAGGTGTAGATCTCCTATTGGGTGGTTTAAGCTTGGTGAGGTGAATATGTTTGTCCCGAATTTTGTTTATTAGTCTATGGAGAAGGTGAAGGTGATTTGTGATAGGCTTAACATTACCTAAAGTTGCCATAAGTTCTATGTAGATGTAAGGCATAGTGGCTTGGAGTATGAGGTTGGGGTTAAGGTATTCCTAAAGGTCTCTCTCGTGAAGGGAGTAAAGCAGTTTTGGAAAAATGGGAAGCTCAGTCCCTAGTAGGTTAGTTCTTATATGGTTTTGAGAAGGGTTGGTAATGTTGCATATGAATTGGATTTGCCTTATATTTTGAGCTCCATTCACTCGGTATTCCATGTCTTTATGATGAGAAAGTTTGCAGATGATCCTTCATCGGTTGTTCCTTTGGAAGAAATAGGCATTTTGGATTCTCTATTTTACAAAGATATCTCGATTGAGATCTTGGATCAGTAGGTTCGTCAGTTGTTGACCAAGGATGTGGCCTTGGTAAAGATTCTATTGAGGAATCACAAGGTAGAAGAAGCTTCTTGGGAAGAGAAAGAGGACATGAAGTCCAAGTATTCACATTTGTTTTCTACTTTGAATATTCATATGGAAGGTTGTGTTCTTTGTTAAAAAAAAGGTTGACTTCCTTGTATATTTGTTTTATGTTTGTGAAAGGTAAGAGAGGAATGTAAATCTTTCTTATACTGCCTTTTCCGTTATTTGGGGATGAATCATCCTAGTGGCATAGACAGAAACACCTTGTGTTTTTATCCTTAGAAATTTCCTAAGTTTTTGGCTTTTAGACATCATATGACTTGGGGTACTTCTTGAATGATAGGGTATGACTAAGTTAGTTTTGGTTATATATTAACCTATGTGGGATGGTTGGTTTGTGTCCAAGGTATAAATTGATCATTTGAGTCGTATCTTAGGGTACTAGTGGGAAGATATCAATCGTATGTTACCCTATGTTTGACCTAGGCTATTCTATTCTACCTAGGGTATGATTTTATGGTGCTAGTCGTATGGTTGGGTACGGTTTGGCCTTGGTAGTCATTTATTGGATAGTGTTAGGGTCCAAGGTGAGGCCTAAGGTATGAGATAAGGGTTCCTCTTGTACCATAGGGTACGATTGGGGTGGGCTGGTCATACCTTCCTGTGAGAATTTTATATAGTCAATGTTGGGGGTAATCTGTACAGTTCCCCTCTTAAGCCCCCATGACTTATATCACTCTTGGTACATTATTTACACTAATATTCTAATCTAAAACACTTAGAAACTCTCTCAAATGCTCTCAAAGGCTCTTGGGTTAAGGAGGGCTAGGGTTTTATCAATAGGATCAATTTGGGACGTACAAGGGTGATTTCACTCTATCATCTTCATAATCTAAGGCATGTTACTCCTCCCTCATCATTAGTTCAACTAAAGGCACGATTTAATGTATGGTTTTCATGGCATAATTGTATTATGGTTTTGGGTTTTGAATTATATGTTGGGAGTTTTGGTTATAAATGGTTGGTTATGGTTTTCCCATGTTTTAATTATGGATTTCATACTTTAATGGTGGCTTGAACATTTGGTTGCATTGGAATGGTTAACTGGTACTTGGTTTTAGCTTAGGAAACACTATACCACCACATGTTTGATAAAATGCCTATGAGAATGCTTTCATTATATTGTTGGACTTTTAATGGAACTATTGCTTTGTGCAACTTAATAATGGAACCCCAAATGGTGTACATGGTTTTAATGGTTTGAATGGATAAATAGTAAGGTCTTAGTGGTCATGGTTATGGTTTAATTAACCTCCTTGTGGGGTACAAGGGAATCTCCCAAGCGAACATAATATTGAACCACTTGTAGGGTACATGGTGATCCCTTAAGTGAACTTAATAATGTAATCTATGGGTACATAGTAATCCCTTCTTCTCTAAAAGTTCAGCTAAGGACGTTTCTTTCAACCTGTAGTCAATATGACGATACCACCACTTCTAGCCCTTGTTAATAATAAATGGAATTAGTGGATATCTTTATGTGGTAATGGTTTAAATTAGGCCATAATGGTGGGGTGTGAGAGCTAACTGTGAAGGTGTAAGTTTGATGGACGGACATTGGAAACTCATGTTTATCAGCATGAGGATTGGTCATGGAGACCATATATGATACTACGGGGTACACAGGAATCCCTAAGTACACTTGTACATATGTATCATAGAGAACAAAGGTTATAGGGAATCCCTTACCCCTATGGTATCTACAGTTCATTGGGATACACGTATCGAGGCCTATTCATAGGGTTTCACTAGACCCATATAGCCCATGGGTGGTTTTAGGATGGTTAAGATACACATAACAAAGTTAATCATTTTAAAGGCATGCTAAACCCGGTTCCTTTTCCCGACATGGATATATATATATATGGATAGATGTGTATGAATATGGTGGTTTACTTGGATTTAAAGGTTGGCATTATTTTATCCTTATCATAAGTACTTTCTAACGTTCACCCACTAATCCATCTTCGGGCGGTTGTATCCCCATGTGATGCATGAACCAACCGTTCTACTCTTCCTACTTAGTGATAAGATTCGGGATCAACTGTTGGATTAAAGTGTTGAGTTTCCATATTCCAGAAGGCTCTATTTCATATCATAGATGTCTTTACATAGTTTGGCCATTTTGTAAACTATGGTTTTGGCTATGGTCGTGGGCATTACCCGACCGAATATTATTTTACTTTTGGTTAGAGGATTTTTTGAACTACTATGGGTTGGTATGGATGGTGTCGATAGTGCTGTCATCCTTAGTATTAGCATTGGTATTGAGGATGATACGTTTGACTGTATTTATGATTGTTCCATCCTATTATATTATGTTATGGACATGAACTTGGTTTTTATATAGGCTTGGTTATGGTTGTTAGTGGATATTGGATGGTTATACTTTGTTGGGTTGGTCACGGTCATAGAGCTATTCTAAAGCCTGGAATTATACAAAATGCTATCTTGTTATATACTCAAAATTCATCCAACTCAGGGTATGCATTTTGGAGGTTGGGTTGGGTAATGGGGATGGTCTCCGATCCTGGTTGGACTTGAGATTCCTATTATGAAAAGGCCCTGGTATGGGTCGTGTCAAGTTGATATTTGATATTTAGGTTCTTGGCCACATGAGAGTCTACAAACCCGTGTTAAGTAGAGTCGCTTTTAATGGTATGTAGCGTGCCACAGGCTATACAAGGCATTTTAGAATGTTTCACTTTTTGTGTTTTGATTTCAAGAAGTAAAGTCTAAGGTTCTGAATTATCCTCTAATTCCTATTTGTTTTCTTTCCATACCATACATCGATGATCTGAAGCACACGAAAACTCCTCTGTCCCAACTGGGGATAATATCGATGGGACATGTTATACTCAAGGGATCCATACTCGGTCTAATGGTCCAGTTCCTACTTATTCTGGAGTTTCACCGTCTCCTTCTAGTCCTCCTCAGGGTTACATGAAGAATGAGAAGTTTCTTCAGTTGATTCATGTGATTGCTAAGTTGGTAGCTTCTCAGAATGAGCGTGGTGCATCTAGTATTTTATCTTCTAAGGCCACAAGGGTTGGCCAGTTCATTAGGTAAAGTCCTCTAACTTTTACTGGTGTTAAGGTAGAGGAGGATCCTTGAGTTTTTTTAGATGATATAGAAAGGATTTTCAGGATGATACAGGCTATAAATGTGAAGGGGGTAAATATTGTTGCCTATCAGCTAAAGGATGTGGTGTACCAATGGTAAGAGGAATGGGATAGGGAAAGGGGTGATGTTGAAGAGTCACATTTTAGGGAGATATTCTCCAATGCATTTTTTAGAATGCTTCTTTCCACAGGAGTTGAGAGAAGCAAAAGCAGTGAAATTTGTTAATCTAAAATAGGGGAAAATATAGGTCAAGGATTTTGTCTTGAAATTTCACTAGTTGTCTAGGTATGCAACAGAAATGGTGCCTAATATGAATGCTATGATAAGGAAATTTTCTTTGAGACTGTCTCATGAGTTGATCCTTGAAAGTAAGACTACCTTAATGATCAAGGAAATGGGTATTTCTAGGTTGGTTTTTCATATACAATAGGTGGAGGAGGAAAAGAGAAAGCAGTCTGAGATATGGGAAAGGTAAAATCAAAGTAGTAGGGATGGTAGTAAGTGACCGAAGAAGAAGTTGGAAAGTTCTGTTTCTTTCTCCATAGCTAGATCTCCCTACCCAAAGCCTTCAAGTGACAAACGTTAGCAGGGTGGCGATAACTTCGGGGCATAGGGTGCACAATCTCAAGTGAGTGGGGCATAGTTGACCTTATTATGTCCTCCTTATAGGTCGGTTACATTGGGGTTTCTGTTATGAGGGAAGTGACAAATGCTTCAAATATGGTTATTCAGTCCATATTCTTAGAAATTTCACTATTGGTAAGGTCAGTTTGGGGGAGAACAGGGTTCCGCATTCCTCTTCATCTACTCCTTCACCAAAATGTTCTTCTTCTGGTACCAGCGTAGGCTGATATTGGTTATATGCTCTTGCATCCTAATAAGAGTCTGAGGCATTGCCCGATATAGTGACTGGTATGTCACAACTCTTTTCTCATGATATGTATTACCAACTTTATTTGGGGTCCACTCTCTCTTATGTGACCACATTTGTGGTTATGCATTTTGGTTTTGATCCTTAGGTTATTTTGGATCCTTTATCTTTTTCTACCCCAGCAGGTCACTCTGTGGTTGTTAAAAGATTCTATAGAGGGGTGTGATATCTATGGTAGTAAGGAGACTTTGGTGGATTTGAATGAATTAGATAGGGTGAATTTTGATATTTTTCTGGGGATGGATTGGTTACACTTGTGCTACGCATCCTTAAATTATTAGACTCGTAAGGTTGTCTTTAAGTTCCTAGGTGAACCATTTATTTAATGTGAGGGTGGTTCCCAAGCCCCTAAGGGAAGGTTTATATCTTATCTTAGAGCTCGGAGAGTAATCTTCAAAGGGTGTCTATATCATCTAGTCTAGGTGAAAGATTCTGACTCGGAAGGTCCTTCTTTGCATTCTGTTCTTGTGGTGAATGCGTTTTCTAAGGTCTTTCCTGATGATCTTCCTAGTGTTCCTCTAGATTGGGAGATTGAGTTTGGGATTGATTTGGTTCTGGACACTTTTCCAATTTCTATTCCTCCTTATAGGATGGATCTGGCTAATTTGATGGAGCTTAAGGAGCAACATAAAGATCTTTTGGATAAGGGTTTAATCTGTCCTAGTGTATCCCCATGGGGTGCACCTTTGTTATTAATGCATAAAAAAATGGTTTCCTTCAGATGCACATTGACTATAGGCAGTTGAATAAGGTAACGATTAAAAAGAAGTATCCTCTTCCAAGGATAGATGACTTGTTTGATCAGTTGCAAGGTGCCAAATTCTTTTCTAAGATAGATCTTCGGTACGAGAATCATAAACTTAAGATTAGGTAGGTGGATATCCCTAAGACATCTTTTTATACTAGGTATGGGCACTTTGAGTTCTTTTTGAAGCCATTTCAGTTAACCAATACCCCGGCGGCATTCATAGATTTAATGAATAGGGTCTTCCATTAATTTATGGATCTGTTTGCCATTGTGTTGATAGACGACATCTTGATGTACTCTAAGAGTGAGGTGGATTATGCCAATCACCTCCGAATTTTATTGCAGACCTTGAAAGAGCAGTAGTTGTATGCCAAGTTTTCGGCATGTGAATTCTAGTTAAATGTTGTCACTTCTCTAGGTCATATTATTTCTGGTGAGGTGATCAATGTGGATCCGCAAAAGGTTTTATGGTTAAGAAGTGTCCTAGACCCACGATTCCAACTGACATTTGGAGATTCTTCGATTTGGCTGGGTACTAAAGGAGGTTTGTGGAAATTTTTTCGACTATCACTCCCCATTGACTAAGTTAACTGAGAAAAAGACAAATTTCTCTCAGTCGAATGTTTGTGAAGGTAGTTTTGCGAAGATGAAGTATACGCTAATTTTGGCTTCAATTTTTCCTTTGCCTGAAGGCAATGAGGGGTTTTTTGTTTATTGTGATGCATCCGGAGTGGGACTTGGACGTGTTTTGATGCAGCATGGGAAGGTGATAGCCTATGCTTCTAGGTAGTTGAAGGTGCATGAGAGAAATTATCCTACTCATGATTTGGAGCTTTTAGCGGTGGTGCTTGTGCTGAAAATCTGGTGGCAATATTTGTATAGAGTGCATGTGGACATCTTGTCTAATCATAAGAGTCTACAGTATGTGTTCACTCAGAAAGAGCTTAATCTCAGGAAGAAGAGATGGCTTGAGCTTCTCAAGGACCATGATATGAGTCTTCACTACCACCCAAGTAAAGCTAATGTGGTTGTAGATACTCTTAGAAGGTTGTCCATGGGGAGTTTAGCTCATGTGGATAAGGATAAGCGGGATTTGTTGAAGGATATTCACCACTTGGATAATCTTGGATTTCGACTTTTGGACTTTGGGAATGGTGGCGTGTCACCACATGCCCGAGGAATGTCATCGACTCAAGCCAAAACTCACACTTAGAGAACTTGACAAAAAGCAAATAATCTATCAAAGTCTATAGAACTAACCTCAGATGTTTTATGTGATTCTCTCTACTCCTCGAATACACAAGGATGTCGTCAATGAACTTAATCATGAAGGAGTCCAAATAAGGTCTAAATACTTGGTTCATCAAATCCATGAATACAGTTGGGGTGTTAGTCAACCCAAAGGACATCACCATGAACTTATAATGGGTCCTAAATACTACCTTTGGGATATCCTCAGCCCAAATCTTCAGCTGATGGTCATCAGACCTCAAATCAATCTTAGAGAACACCACTACACCCTGAAGCTGGTCAAACAAGTCATCAATACTAGGTAAAGGATAATAGTTCTTCACTATAACCTTATTAAGTTGTGCATAATCAATACACATACACATGTAACCATCCTTGTTTTTCACAAATAACACAGGAGCTCCTCGAAGGGATACAGTCGGTTTGAGAAAACCCTTGCAAGGAAGATCCAAAAGATACGAACTTAGCTCTTTAAGCTCGGCAAGAGCCATATAGTAAGGTTCTAGTGTACCAGGCTCAGGATAAAAAATAAACTCAATCTCATGGGTAGTAGGAATGCCAGGAATATCGGTAGGAAAAACATCAAGAAACTCATGGACTATAGGAGCAGAGTCAAGCGACGGACTCTCCATACTAGAATCATGAATATAAGAGAGATAAGACTCGCAATCCCTCGACACAAGTCTCTAAGCACAAATATAAAAAACAATCCTTATCAGCTCATGACTAACAACTCTCTTTCACACGATCAGGGGTATATTGGGCATGGCTAAGGTAACGGTCTTTTCAAGATAATCCATGACCGCATGATAGTGTCATAACAAGTCCATGCCTAGAATCACATCAAAATCTACCATGTCCAATATAATGAGATCAACATGAGTATCAACATCTCTAATAATCATAACAAAAGATCTAAAAACTCTATCCACTACTAAGGATTCACCCATGATAATAGATACACATAAAGGCATAGATTACGAATCCCAAGATAATTCTAACCGCAGGGAGCAATATGCAGACAGTTAAGAGTAAGTGGATCCCAAATAAAATAAATCAAAGGTGGACTGATGGCATACCAAAATCGTACCTATGATAATAGAATATGAATACTCAGCCTCAGGCCAAGTAGGTACGAAATACAACTGAACACGCTCAACCATATCCTCATGACCGTCTCCCGCTCTACCTGCCTGAGAACCTCCACGAGCATCTTGGGGACCACACTTACAACCATGCATACTGCCACTAGCCGAGGGATAAATTGTTATAATAGGGGGAACACTTTGAGCTGCAGTAGCAATCGCCTCACGACTAGGGCACTCTTGCAAGTAATGTCCAAAATCTTTACAACCATAACATGCCCCTATGAGCTAAACCAGAACTAGAAGATCTAGCTGACCCGAAATAACAACCTCAACTCGAATAACCAGAATATAATCTCCTTGAATAATAACCGCTACCTGTACCAATTTGATCACTGACACAAGACTGACCTCTACCAGTAATCTGGAGCATTGCCTGAATGAGTCAACTAGACTGACGTTATGGCTGATACAGCGGTAGTAGACGTTATCTTAGATAAGAACTGCTACCTGTGAATCATGATCTACTGCAGTTCCCACTGAAACTACCTTGATATTGAGGTCTTTTATAGATTTCTGCTTTGGCCACATAATGCATCTACTCTATCACCTGAGCATGGTCAGACCCCTCAATAAAAGATCTACCCACAGCATCCTAACTCTAAGTGGACATGCAAAGAGGAATTCCCAATCCTCAAACAAAGAAATGAACCCTCTCATACTTAGTAGTTAGAATTGAAGTATCATTCCTAGCCAACTGGTGAACAATCATGGATCCATGCTCCAACCTTGAGAACTGATCCCTCAAACGATGACTAAGACTGTGAGGCATGTACTTCTCTAAGAAATCTCGTAAAATTTAGTCCATGTAAGAGTAGAAAATACAATTTGCCTGGAATTAAGGTGAATTATTCACCAATTCCGAGGTTCTAAGTACAACTAAAATATAGTGTAATCTACACCACGAGTCTCAACTAGGCAAAAATTATGGAGCCTATCCTCACAAGCAATTAAAAACTTATATGCATCCTCGCCCAGTGCACCAGAAAACCTACGAGGAGCTTATCTCAAGAATCTACCCAACATCTTCTACTCCTCAAAATATATAGCATGTTGGGAAACCACTGACTGAACAAGTATCTCCATGGGAGAGACCTCAACTCTGGAAACTGCAGCTACAAGTTGTGCCCCCACCTCATACAACTCTAATCCATATACTGGGCACCATCATATGGTGCACCACTAACCAGCCTAAAATCTAAACCAAAGCATCCCTGAACACTGAAGAACAAAATAAATCTTGATAGAGTCTAGGCCGATCCCTGGCTCACTGCTGGTGAGAGTAGAACAATCTCTAGCTCAGGAGTGGGGATAGGGTCTGGTAAAGGACCCTATTATGTCCCCTATAAAGGAATAAATATCGAGGCTATACACTACCTCTGGGTCATCAACTAATAGAGATAGGGCCCCTACACTTAGTCTCGGGACCCTCATCTCATGTAGTGGTAGCACGTGTCCTAGCCATCTGTGAAAGAGTGAAAGCAAAGGAATGCCTTAGAACCAACCTCAGACACTTAGCACAAAATGAGTAAATAAAGACAAAAACTACTAAGAATGTCCTATATCCTTCCAGAGATACTGGTGAAACCTAGGATCTGAAACTAATTTGTCACGAGTCAATTTGTGAGTCGTGATGGAACTTACTATATCCCGCCAGTAGGTAAGCCGACCTATAGCTCAGGGCTAATTGGAATGCGCTAACTTGGTGGGAAATACCCCAAGAGGGAAAATTGACAATACAAACGATAAATAAGTAAGGTAATTTGAATAGTTTAAAAGGTAGCCATCATATATACCTCATGTTCTAAAATAGTTAATACAATCTATCTCAAAACAAAAGACTATGCACAAACAAATAGAAGGAAATAGGGGAAATACCAAATCCAAGAGCTCACCCTATATTTAAAGTCCAACTCCACACGATCGTCGAATCAGTGGTAGAAACTAGTACTCAGATCAATACTAAAAAGGTACATAAGTGTAGTATGAGTACCAAAACCATGGTTACTCAGTAAGTATCATCAGCCGATAGAGCTAAATCATGATTTAAATTTGATAAGATACAACATAGCATAAATAAATCAAAATAAAGGGACAAACCTGGAAGTAATTCCAACCTTCTTGTACACGATTAAATACATAAACAAGAACCAAAAATAAAGATCAACCAATTATAACTACAAAACTGGCCACCATAATCTAATAAATACAGAAAAGTAAATAACCCTACACAAGCCCCATAAATCTAGATGGTACAATCAAGGAAAATATAACACATATACCTGAGCAACCAAAATTTTCCAACCTTTATGCTTTCAACGAGAAGCCAACTGTAATATGTTACACTGATAACCACTCTCTCTATCATACTCGAACCGATGCTTATAACCTTAATATCATAATCAATTGCCAGACTTGAATCAGTATATATATCATCAAAAGCAATTTCCAGACTGAAACTAGTACATATATCCTTAAAATCACAATCAATAGTTGAACTCAAACCAGTATTCATATCATGAATATCATAACAACCAGGTTTTATCATAATTAGCATCAACCCTCATTATTAATCCATCATGAATATTATCAAGCCTTATAATAAGCATTTCAAAATGTATAACAAAAGTATAAATGTCTACCAAAACTAGTTTAAGTCTCTACATAAGGCGGGCAAAAGGGGGCTACTTCTAATCCCCGAATCTATTATAAAAAAACCCCACCCCAGACTAGACTAGGGTATCTAAATCTACTTTTAGCTATTAAGAACGTCTTAATTATCCCTAAGATTGATATTTTACTAAGTAACTAAGAAACTTAGCCAACTATGCTTAATTTACTATTTCTTTTTAGCCTAAACGGTTCAACTAACCAAAGTAATGTCATATTTATCACCAATACCTAAAACCCATACCAGATCTAACATAATATAATAATCATACTATGAAATAGCTCTATCTATAAGGGAGGGAAAACCTAGCCTACATGGACGTCGAAGAAAGCTCGAAGAATTTACTAAATCACTGATTCTCCCTTTTAAGAAACTTCTACAAGGTACTACGCTATCAAAATCTCTATCTGCTCATCTAACAAGAACAATGATACTCATATTTCACTATTATGATTCAGGTCCAAAATCATACAAAAATCCCATGTGGGGCCCATTTACAAAAAAATGCATTTTTGAAACTATCCCAACGCTCTCATATGCTCAAAGAGAGTTTACCCTCAAAATAGGTGAATTTCAAGCTATATCGGTGCTAAAATCAGGTCATAAAGCTTTTGGGCTTTTTAGATGATAATGTTAAAATTAACCATGAGAATGAAGGAATTTTACCTTAAATTCTAAGGAGAATCACATAATTAACCTTTACCCAAGCTCCCAAAAGTAACCCACAATGCTATTCCCAAGATTTCCCAATATAAAGGGCTTAAATATCTTAGGGATAGATGAGAAATGGTGAAAATGGACTGAAGAGGGTATTTATACCCTTCCAAGATACATGGGTATCACATACACAATCTGTCGATTGCATACACAAAACACACCTGCTAGTCACCATATCACTTATGCGATACTCAACAAACGCATACGCTACTCTTGCATCTCTGCTGAGGATGTGTCTTACATGATAAGATTATTGCTTATATGACACTTGTTACTGGTCGGCTGATCACTTAAGAGACTGGGGACTTGCGAATGCGACTACACTAGTACTAACGGAGACTTAGAAATTTCCAAGTCTTCGCCCAAACCCATCGGGATTCATCTAAATCCTGTACACACAAATGGAATATGCTACCCTATCCAATTCAATTTTATGGGTCTAATGGTGCACTTAAAATTTCCATCCAAGGTCGTTTGGACAAACAATGGGTCCCTCACCTAACTTATCTTTTCTTAACTTCTGACCAATAGCTCGAAAGGGAACTGAGTGTCTTGAGACCTAAATAAAATGTCAACCTAACCAAAAATCAACATTCCAGAGCTATTGGAACAATCAAAATTAGCATACAAGGTTGTTTGACTTAAGTTTTAACTCGGTAGCCAATTTAAATCAACGAAGACTTCAAAATAAAGAATTGTCTCTAAAAACCAAATGGACTACCCAGTAATAAAACTGTTAGTCCCAGCAAGTCATAAATCACTTGGGACAGCTATAGGAAAATTCTAATAGTGAAACAATAAAAAAATACAGAAAATGACCTAAAGGGTCTTTACATAAACCTAAAGATCTAAACCATAAGATTTTACCTTAACTTCTTATTCTAATGATACCCGAATATGAACAAATTAATTAATGTTAAAAAAAATTAAAATTCTTACCTCAATGAAGTGCTTTCATCCTACCTTATTCAAATCACCCTTTAGGGATCTAGAATGGAGTATTTAAATTTATGGACAAAACCCCATCAAAATAAGCTTATAAGATATTGTTATCCCACTATAACAGGATCATTACCCCTATAGTTTTCCCATTTTAGCAGTCCAATTACAGTAGCCTAATCCCGCTGCAGCAGCCTCAACTTTACTATACGAATAGTCTTTAATAAAATGATCATAATTTTTTACTCTAATACTTGATTAATAAATGGTCAGTGGAATTGGAAAGAAGACTCAGAGGTCATTAATTTGGTGGGTATTAGGATTCATAATTTCTTATATTCTAAAAGAAATGCTCATTTCAAATTGACCCTAGATTGAACTTATCCTAAATCTAAATTAGTACAAACACTTTTAACTTAACTTTGTGTTAGGTGTATTATATGACCTTAATTCAAAATTAATACACTCATATACTAAGAAATTGATCCTAATACCAATGATGAATGATATTTGTATACCTTTACAATAGATATTTTTAGTAATAGCAGAATGGGTTGTTACATTATTTAATAACAAAAATAAATAATAAAATAAAGAAAAACATCAGAAATTTACCATGAAAGCCCAAGGAATACCATATAAGTTGACCCTCTTCAGTGATAACTTTGTCAATAAATACTTGACAGTCAACTTAAAGCTTTCATAGTCCTATGGATAATTTTTGAATGCCTCCAAAACCTAAGCAAGATTGAATAATTGAGATTTTATGACTTTGTTGGTGTCTCTGGCCCATAGAATGGCATGCACAAACCAATCTAAGCATAATAGCTCCTTATAATTCTCCAACAACTTTTAGGACTTGATATCAAGTAACAATTCTTTGTCTTTATAGCTCTGTACAACAATGGACTCTAACTCATCATCATTAGTTATTTTGTCATTACCTTTGTTGGTTTTGATGACTCTTTTGGGTGTTGTCTTGTTGTTTGCATTGGGTGTCTTGCCTACCTTGCTTACCTTGGCTAATTTATATATCTTCTATCCTTTGACTTTTTTTTATAGATGTAGCAGTGGTAAAAAGTTTTACAAGAGTATGACATCTAAGTCCAGTCACTATGGAAAGTTCTTTCATACCAAAATAAATTGGCATGCCATATTAGTTTATCCAAATCTTAACCATCTTCTTGTCTTCATTGATGTACCGATTTACTATGGTATATTTTTCAACTTTTTTTAAGGATAATTGCATATTTTCAAGAAACCATTGGTGTTTTTTAATGTGTTTTGTGTTTGTTGTTAGGTATATAGACCAAACACAAAAATGGAAGAAACTTGGTGCTTTGAGAGGCCATTGGCATAAGACATTAAGTCCTTATCCAACTTGATACTTCAAAATATAGGAGTATCCTTGCTAGTGTTGAGGCTAGGTCTACCATATTTGATTAGATTTAGAGTTGTATGTATGACGATAAAGGACTTTATATCGTTATAGTCAGGTGCTAAGTGGTGATTTCAGGAGGGATAGCATAGATTCTAGGGTATTCCTAAGATTTGATGGTTGTATTTATGTTTTGAGGGTTGGTGACTTGATTCAATTGGTATTACATGAGGCTCATAGCTCCAGATACTCTATTCTCCTTGGGACAACTACAATGTCTAGATATTTAAGACAATACTATTGGTGGAGTGGCACAAAAAGAGATGTGGAAGATTTTGTAGATCGTTCCCTATGTTATCAATAGGTGAAGGTCGAGCATCAGAGGCCTGGTGGCCTGATTCATAGATTAACCATTTTAAAATAGAAGTGGGAGTAGATTACCATGGACTTTGTTAATGGATTTCCTTGCACCTCTCATGGTTTTGACTGTATTTGGGTATCTGTAGATCAGCTGACCAAATTGGCACATTTCCTTCCCATTAAGATGTACTTCACTGCTAAGAGGTTAGCCGATATCTTTGTTTGTGAGATAGTTTGCCTGCATAGGGTTCCCATATCTATTATTTCATACTAAGGCTCAATATTTACTTTTAACTTTTGGAGAGCTTTTCAGGAGGAGTTGGGTACTCAGGTGGACCTTAGCATTACTTTTTATCCTTAGAACTATGGTCAGTTAGGGCATATTATTTATTTTGTTGAGGATATGCTTCAAGCTTGAGTTATGGATTTTGGAGTTTTAGTGGTAGCAACACTTAGCTTTGGTGAATTTTGCATATAATAATAGCTACAATTTGAGTATTGATATGGCACTATTTGAGGCACTATATGGTAGGCATTGTCGATCTCTGATTGGGTATTTTAAGACCTCCGAGGTTAGGCCCTATGGTACTAACGTACTTTGAGAGTTGTTGGATAGTGTCAGGGTGATTTGGGAAAAGGTTTAGGGTAGCTTAGAGTAGGCAGAAGGCTTATGTGGATTATAGACTTTGTCCTTTGAGGTTTGTGGTTGGAGCTCAGGTATTTCTTTTGGTAGCGACCCCATATATATTAGACCTTTTGAGATCCTTCATGCAATTGGGGAGGTGGCTTATTAGCTATCCATACCCACAGATTTTTCCATTGTTCATCCAGTTTGCGATGATATATCCCTGATTAATCACATGCTCTTTGGTACGACTAGATTTAGTTTTATAAGAGATTGTCTTTCATAGAGGAGCCAATATTTATAGTAGCTAGGGATGTCAGGTAGTTGCACTCTAGGGAGATTCTGGTAGTTAAGGTTCAGCAGAGAAACTTCCCAGTAAAGGAAGCTACTTAGTAGATTAAGAGTGAGATGCATACCTAGTATCCCTACCCACTCGAGCCTTCAGGTACATCTTAACACTTTAATTTTGCCAACGGAAGTTCTTTTAGTAGTGGCACAGTAATGACCCTCTAGGTCTTTTTCTTCATTTCCACATATTTTTGGCATTTAGAGCTTTCCTATAGCTACCCAAGTCATTTGTGACTTTCTGGAGATGACTGTTCAATTATTGGGCAACTCGTTTGGTTCTTAGAGCCAATTACGTATTTGGAAGTCTTCGTTGGCAAGAATTAGCTTTGGGTATAAACTTAATGTTAAAGACCTCTTCCAATTCTGACAGTTCCAACAGTGTTGAAATGTTGATTTTAGGTTAAAGATACCTTTGGTTCAGGTCCCAAAGCTTTCAAAATCATTTTGAGCTATTGGTAATAATTTAGTAAAAATAGCGCTTGGGTTTGGGGCCTATATTTCATCAAAACAACCCCAAATGGAAATTTTATATACGTTGAGTCCAGGATGTAAAATTTGATAAGGTAGCATAATTTGTTTGCGTTCACATAATCCCGAATGTCGAGGGGTTGGTGGAAACTTGAAAAAATTCCAAGTTTCTATTGGTAACACTCATCTAGTGTATCCGCTAAAGCAAACCCTTGGTCACATTAGTGGATTTGCAAAAAAGTCTATAGTAAGTTTACTTTGAGAATTTGTTGTTTTACAAGATACAGAGATAAGTGGATTTTGGATGGTTAATGGTTGCAAGAAAGAATTAATTTATGAATAGGTAGAGAGGGTCTTCTCTGTCCATTTCTAATTTTTATTACTTCCTCCATCTCATTTTAGGTGTTGTGTCTTTTGATCGAATACAAAATTTAAGTAATAGTTGAAGACTTTGTGAAGTTTATTAATTTTTTTGTTGGAAAAAGATGTCTTTAAAATTAAATGGAACCAATAAGTATAAAGAGGAAGTATGCTATTAAATAGTGGTCAAAAAGGTGATTTTCTTTAGACGGACAAAAAGAAAATGTCATGATCCAATTTTTCAGGTCATGATGGCACCTACAATAACCCACCAGTAGACCAGCCAATCTCGTAGTCGGAAACTACGAGTAACGAACTACCAAGAGAATGAAGGAGAGAATACGAAATAGATGTAATATAAGACTAACATACATAAGATAATCCCAAAACCTGGTGAAATTAGTACAAGAGCTTCAAGTATAATAAGAATACAAATGAAGTACCAAGGAAATTACATTGATACAACTCATCTCCGAATACAATATAGAGACTAGTCAGTACATAAAAGGGAGGAAAGTAATACTCTGAACGTCGGTAGCTCACTCTATGTCTCCAAACCATGGCTGTTTACAGGATGCACACAATACCGGCGATAACTCGTACTATAATCTGCAGGCTGCAGAAGTGTAGTATGAGTACCAAACACAAGGTACTCAGTAACACAACTGGGTTCCAAAGATAATACAGATATATACAACATATAAATAGAAATAAAGTTTAAATCCAAATGTCCAGCAACAACATAATAAAGCTAGTGAGATAGTAAGGGTAAACTATTATAATCATATCTAAGAAACTAACATAATAAGGCTAAGAAAGTATTAAGGATGAACTGTCCTATTCCAGCCATACTCAGGAATCTCAACACTATACCATATATCACCGGTCAATATACGAATAAGGGCAAAAAAAAGATATACAACAGTAGAAAATGCCAAGGAATGATAAAATTTGAATAAATGAAGGAATAAAGGGTTAAACGATAATACCATAGCTACGTATAAATAAGTGTATATATATATATATATATATTTGTATAAATAAGGTCAATTCAAGATATAACTTAAGTCATCAAACTAGCATCTTAAGACCTCTTAACAATAGTAGGAACTAGTGCTAGTATACTCAGGGTTTCTAATCCATATGACTAATCATGAGTTAATTATGCATAATAATATAATTGTAAGATGAAAGAGCCAGAATCATACCTCAAATATCAATATTGGATCGTTAACAAAGCTATAATAAACTTGTCATAACAATGATCATAACAATAATAATAACAATCGCAATGACAACGCGAGTAACCGGCTAGTCCAGAAAAACAATAGCTAATCGAGCCTTTCATGAACCCTTACCATCCTTGACTCAGAAGGTTCAATCAACATACAAGACACTACAAGCCATACTCATCACCCATACCTATGAAACCCCCCATAAGGATGATAGATATAGGTGCATACTGGTGATAAGAAATGCGCATGCAAGAATGAATGAAAAGATATAATTTGTAACACCATAACCAATCTAACTATCAAAAGAATTAGCTGGACTCAAATCGATAAATATACAAATATGTGCATCATCATAATCATCCCCCGTCCTTGACGGGCATAAATGTATATCATCATAATCATTCTCCGGCTTTACCAGGTGTATAAGCATATCATCATAATCATCTTCCGACCTTGCCGGTTATATAACCATATCATCATAATCATCCCCTGACCTTGTCGGATATATAAGCATTTCATCATAATCATCCTCTAACCTTGTTGGGTATTTAAGCATATCATCATAATCCTCCCCTGACCTTGCCGGGTATATAAGCATATCATCATAATTATCCTTCGGATTCAATCTGGGTAATTTTATATATAAATGAATAATAAACACACAAACTTTGAACTGTGGTTAAAAAGAGTGTAAATCTATAAATTCATTGCCTGGGATAAACTCTGGAATTAAATTATCATAAAAATATAGAAAGGGGTCGGAATCTTTCACAACTAGATTGAATAGTAATACAAAATCATAGGCTGAAATTTGTCTTGATCAAATCTTCAAAATATCATTTTCAATCATATTACACATAAGTCATCCATTTAGATGGTATGATTCCCATTATGAATAAATCAATTTTTAAGGTGAAAAGTGGGCTTTAATTTTTTTTTAGGAAAAATATTAATAAAATCATATTTTAGTTGGAGTCGTGCCCTTTACCGTATTTAGTGATCATGAATGTATCAAATCTATGCATGCCATCACCAGTATTCAAGCAATGTAATCAGAAATACTAATATATCTACAAACTACAGCCATGTCCTTTACAAGGATAAACCATTTTCCGAAATTTAGCCATCATTATAAATACAGCCTTGGTACCAATAATGTGTTCAGAATAGCTACAACATCATAATCACGGCCTTAGGCTTACATACTATTTGGAACCTATATCAATAATAATATCCATAAGCCATCTCATATCTATAAGCAATAGCATATCTACGAGGCATATCATATCTATGAGCCATATCGTATATATAAGACATATCATATCTATAAGCCATAAATCATATCTGTGAGGCATATCATATCTATAGGCCATATTTATCCATAAGGCATATCATATCTATAAGCCATAAATCATATCTATGGGGCATATCATGTCTATAATGCATATATCATAACTATGAGGAATATCATATCTATAAGGCATTTCTTATCTATATTTCATACCTCATAACTATGAGGCATATCATAAGCTGAGAAAACCATCATCATTCACCAAGTCATGATGTAACCTTATACTAAAGGTTCAATGTTTCGACTATGTCTATCATGATTAAATAATTTCACAAGGCCTAACACAATTCTTGTCCTAAGGTGAGCCAGAGAAACCCACTTTTAATCCTCAAATTCTATATTTAGACAATTTCTACCCTGAGCTAGTCTAAGGTATGTAAATTGGCTTCTAGATTATACATAAGCCATAATTAGTCCTAAGATAGGAATTCCACCTATACCAGGAGAAATTAAGTCAACTCTACCTAAATTACAGTTTCAAGATAGCTAAATAGTTCTAACACCTACCCCATACTCAAATCTAGCACAATTCCATAATTATACTACGGATCCCATATCTAACCAAGAAGAAGGTAATATGTTCATAAGAGTATGGTAAGGATTTCACCTTATGGGTCAATTCACCCATCTAATCCCAAACTTCAATAATCAAGACTATGTCACGGTGTTCTACCCATAATTAATCTTAACATTCACATCCACATGTAATATATAAAATACATCATCATGTTAAGTAGATAGAAGCCTACCTCAAAGCTGAACTGCAAATCCTTAAATCATCCACAAAACGTTTATCTTCACTCCACGATCTCAAAATTTTACCATACATGAATTCAAAAAAAAATTACAAAATAATCATTAACAAGATCCCAAATCATCTACAAGCTTCAATCCCAAGCTCTCTTAACTTCTAGGATTTAGTTCTCTTAGAAATAGATAAGAAAATAGAAAAAACAAGCTAAAAAGGGGGTATTTATACTCATTCCAGGTGCTTGAGTGTCGCTATCACGATCCGAGTGTCTCTATCACGACATCTAAAGACTGCACAAGGGTGTCACAATTCCAATTCATCCTTTTCGATCATGGTTCAAGCAAACAAAGAGTAAATCACATTTGACGATCGTGATTTATCCATTGTAATCATAATTTTTCATAAAACTTGATTGGCAATCACAATTTACCCAACGTGATCGCAGTCACACCAGACCTGATACACCAGATTTTCTTCAAAGTTTGGAATGGACTTTGATCAAGTGTTTGGGATTCGTTCAGAACCCCATGCGCACAAACAAAATATGCTACTATACTAAATTCGACGTTTCGAACTCAATGAAACCATCAAAACTTTCATCCAAGGTTATTTTGACTAAATATAGCGCCCACACCTATAGTTCTATTTTTCACATAATCTGCCCAATATCTCAAAATGAGTCTAAAAGCCTCGAGACCTAAACCAAGGGTCCGTTTAGCCTAAAATCGATGTTCCAAAGCTGATGGCGCTGTCAAAATTCTCATCTGAAGTCATCTACTAGGAGTTTGGTTCTGATACCAAATCCTAAACTATGAAAGCTCAAAAATAGGGAAATGAGCCTAAAATCCAAACGAACTATCCAATCATCGAATCTACAGTTCCGACAAGTCATAAATGACTTATAGTTTCTTTGGGAAGGCTCAAAATAATTGAAGTGCACACAAATCAAGGAAATTGACTTTTGAGTCATTATAATATCCACTACTAAAAGGACTTTCGTTATTGATAAAAAGATCTTAAAATCTCAGAAGGATGAGAAACTGGGCCCACATACTCCGAGCATAACTTCCTAAATAACCTCTAAGAAGAGAGAGCATTTCTAAGGGATTTTACCTCAAGTATCCCTTTTTCAACAGACACTCACTTTACTTCCAAATAGCTAAAACTCAACCTCCACCACCAACTGATCTCCAACAAAATTGAATAAACTGATACATGCAAATCCAAACGATGATATTGATACCATCTCAATACCCATACAAATCAATAAAGGCTTGTCCAAGCCAAAAGAAAATCAAGGCATGAATGATATAGCTGACTCTAATCCAGATTTAACCTTTTTTTACCATTCTAAACCAACTATCCACCCCAAACAAGGAGGAAAATCACCTAATCCCTGATAGACACATGCAAGTGTACGTGGTCTTATCAAGTAGTAAAGTGGACTAATTAAAGCCAAGTGAAAATCCCACAGAGACTTGATTTAACAAGAATTCAATTCTAGTTTAACTTCTAAGATTAATTTGATGCAAAGGTAACCAAAAAGAGTTTGAAATATCATAAATTAAAGAAAAGTAAATAATGCATAAAGTAAAGTATTGGAACAATTAATGGAGAAAATCCCAGGGTTAAAGCACTTTGAACAATCATACTATGTTATTGAATTTCATTTGTTAAGTTGTTTATCTTGGTTGTTGATTCGTAGGGTTAATTGCATGATCATGGTTTCCCAACCTCTAACCTTTTACCTAATATGGACATTACAACTACATCATTGAGCGGCGATGTGATAATCCAATTAAGTTAATTAAAGCTATCATCGCGCATTTGAATCAAGTAAGGCATCTAAGTGCATCCTTATCTTAGACGCTAAGTTCAATTCTTTATTTTATAATTGAATAAAAACCCAAACTTTATTTATTCCTATGTTCTATCTCCCTATTCCCTCTCCCAAGATCAAAAGATTGATAATATATGTATTTTATGGGTGATCAATCCTTAAAATAATTAAAACAAGAAAAAATAAACAACCAATAATGATAAGCAAAATAAATGAATTTAATCCAAAACAGTAGTACTCATGTTCTTAGCTTTAACCCTGGAAAAAGGGGGTTTAGACGATAATATTCATAATCACAATCCGACAATTGAATACATGTTATGAATAATTAAAAGCTAATTAAAATGATGAAAACACGTAAATGAGTGCAGCCACTGCTTTCATCGCTTCTATCAAATTTCATCCAAGAGGGGCACAATAATTGTTAAAAAATTTCTCTCCCAAATAGTGTACACCGAATATGTATATATATGAAAATATTTCTAATCCTTATAGGATTAAGGAACTTGCATGGATCCCCAAATAGATTCCCACTTTGGAAATATATATTATATTGATAATGGGAAAGTACCAAATCTGTGTCTAATTATAATTCAATTTGGCCGTGCATAGATCGAGCATCGCGATGCGTTGATGATCGTGTTGCCAAGAATGATGTGACGCATCGATTATCATGTTGCTGGAAGTGGCAGATTCGACGTGACGCATCAAGATCGCGTTGGCTCACTAGAATTTGCATCTCAAATTTATTCTAAGTGTTGAACGTCCTATCCTTTGCCCATGCCTTTTGTAGTGTATTTCAATGAATTTTTGGCCTTTAAATCATCAATATATTACCATATTGAGCTCAAAAAGCCTCCTACAATATCACACACCACATATTTTAGATCAAAATAATACAATATTCTAAACAACGAATCAAAACAACGCTAAGATAAGGCTAGTTTGCAATGATCTTCAACTTTATGTTCTGGCTCTTGACTCAATCAAATTGAGATTTGCACATTTCAAACAAGTTATTCCAATCATAATTAATCCACTAAACTATTTGTAATAAATTAAACACATCAGAATCCAACGAAGCCAACTAGACACATACCTAGCTCAAGATAGTAAAATTAGTTTTTCGGGTTGAATTCTAAATGACTCAATTAAGCACAAACTTGTTTGGCAAAACACGCTGAACATTGTAATTGCACACTTGGACACTTAAATTCTTATTTATATCAATATGAACATGTTAAGCACACGAATTGCTCTCAAAATAAGGGGAAATAAGCTAGAATAATGATACCAAAGTGTATAAAACCACCTCAGATCATTACCCTACACATAAACTCTTGTTCGTCCTCGAAGAATTATTTACTCTAAGAATCAAAAGCTAAGGACACTCTACACTTCTACGATATGGAATACACTCAAGCTAGTACTACAATGACTACACAGAATGCAAGTTTCTACATAAAGTACGTTATTTACACAATTGATAGCTCAAGAACACTAATCCAAAACATCCTAGCCTCAAGAATTGAATCACCTAAGCGGCAAACTCATGCTTATAATTCAATAAAGGACATCATACAAATCACCCACATTCATCAAACATGTGCCCACACAACAATAGAGTTACCGATAATAACTCACAATAATGCAATTTATAACGTAATGGGAACACAAATCAAATTACGCTCACTCTCACAAACAATTCACAAGTTACACACAGTGAACCATAAGTTTTTCCATAGTGTAATACTCTACTAATATCAGAATGATGAACTAGGATAAATTAGGTCTTTTCCGGGATGAAATGTAGGCTAAGGGACGGGTAAGAACTACTTGGGAATAACGACTAACCTCTCTAAGCACATTAATACACTAAATTATACATTTAAAACCAAACTAAATTATACATTTAAAACCAATCTCCAACAACCAAATTACACTTTTTCCATCCACCCATCACATTTAGTTTTGCCCCATCTCTTTAAAGCATCTTTACAAACACATGGTAGGCATATTATTTATTACTTCAAGATTTAATTTTTCTCATTTTTTACAATCATGGGAATATTTCTAACGCCATTTATATCACTCCTAACCACCACACATAAAATATAAACACCAATAGCTCTTGCCTTGGGGCATCAATTTCACCTTTTTCTTCCTCAATTTCTCAAACTCCTTACTCAATCTATTTTTTACTAAAGCACTTATGAGCTTTTTGGATCAAATTATGGTCTATCAAAAAAGGGGTTTAGCTACTTATACGTCTACCAAAGAAAAGGCTAAAGGCTCAATGGGGTTTAATAGGATAATGCACAAAGGGTAGGACAAATAGAAGGTATAAAACAAGGTTATCAAAGAAATGCCTAAATCATCTCCTAAACCCACTCTCTTTATTTCGCTTTACACACACGCTGGACAAGTTCTAGACATCACATTCAACAAAGAATATACAAAAATCTCACATGCTCTTGGCACATGTTTGACTCACATAGGATCATCATAGACTCCCAACCACACAATAGCATGAATTCAAAATTTAAGCCAAAAAGTACAAAAGTCAAAAAGTTCAGCCTAGGAGTCTCAAAAATAGCAATTTACTCATTCATTATAATTTTACCAAATAAAACACTTGCACCATATACTTAAAAATCTACTTTCTCCCCAAAGTAAATTTAATAGTAGCAGATAGAAACACTCTCTAAGGCCTCTAGGCCTAGCTAGTAGTATCATTTTGCATAAAGGAGGTCTGTGGGACCCCAAACTCTATTTTTGCCATGCTCCTTAGCTCAAGTCTCTGGCAGTCAGACTTCCCATCAACCTGTGACTCAATCAAAAATAAAAACTATGTGAAATAAAAACTAAAAACTGAAACATGCCTACTTAACTTGGGTTGCCTCCTAACCAGTGCCTGATTTAGTGTCGCGACACGAACTAACTACGACTTGGTCATTCTCTTTCGTTATCTTTCTCACACTTGGTCTTCATTTTCTTATTCCCTTCAGCCCTCTTGGGTGTGAGTTTTAAAGGCCAGTAGATTTTTTAACTCTAGCCTTTTCAGGATCATTAATTAGTATAAAATCAGGTTAGGCGGTAGAATCTTAGGCTACTCAATCAGGTAGTCCAAAGAGGTTTTTGGTGGATTATCCACCCCACACTCGTCCACTTAAATCATATTAATCGTACACAAATATTTATATTGGGATATTAGTGTGGGTGATTTGCATACATCAAATACCACCTCTTCATTCTCTACCCTTATTTTGAGTGTGCCTGCTCTAACATCAATCAACGCTCCTCACGTTTCTAAGAATGGACGCCCTAAGATGATTGGTACTTGGTCATCTGCCTCAAGATCAAGAACAACAAAGTTAGTAGGAAAAACAAATTTACCAACCTTATGACGACATCCTTAATGATTTCTTCTGAGTAGGCCATGGATCCGTCTACCAGCTACAAAACTACCCTGGTCGATTTAGGCTTTCCCAAGCCCAATATGTCAAACAGAGATAGGGGCATCATATTTATGCTATCCCCGAAGTCACTTGATACATGGACCACTTTACTCCTAATTTGGATAGGGAAAGTAAACTTCCTCGAATCTCTCAATTTCTTAAGGATTTTATGTGTCATCATAGCGCTGCATTCTTCAGTAAGTGTTATCACCCCCACATCCTAAAATTTTACCTTATTAGCAACGATATCCTTGAAGTACTTTGCATACTTAGGCATACTCTGCAAAACATCTAACAATGGTAAATTTATGTGAAGCCCTCTGAACGTGTCAAAGAACTTCTTAAACATTGCATCCTCCTTCGCTTTTATGTGCTTTTGAGGAAATAGTAGTGGCGGAACTTGCTTCTTTTTTGGTTCAGCAACAACTGTCTCTTTCAAGTACTCAGACTATCTTGACTTATCAACAACTTTTTCAGAAACCTATTGGGGAGTCAAATCTGCATCTACCTTCTTTGTTGCCTTGGAAGGTTCTTTTTGAAGCTCTTTACCACTCCTCAAGGTGATTGCCATAACTTTTTCTAGATTCTCGGTATTTGTTGGCAAACCATCTTGTGGACTAGTATTTAATGCTTGCTGTAACTGCCCTATCTGCAACCATAAGCTTCTCTGGGTTTGATTAGATAAAAGCTAGTTCAACATCTCTTCCATGTTGCTATTTGATGCTTTTCCTTGTGCCTGTGGCAGCTGAATTTTTTGTTGTGCATTCTACGACTGAGTCTTCCACTTCATGTTGTAGGCATTACCATAATTTGGTGTCTGAGCATTGACTACATATATCACTGGTTTTGGATTTGAAGCACACATGGAAGCTGAATGGAGACTATTTCTGCAGATCTCGAACAAAGACTCTTAGCTGAAAGAAAATTAAGGCATCAATGATATAGCCGACTCCAATCCCAATTTAACCTTTCTTTACCATTCTACACCTGCGATCCACCCTAAACAAGGATGAAAATCACCTGATCCCTGACAGGTACATATAAGTGTATGTGGTCTTATTAAGTAGTAAAGTGGCCTAATTAAAGCCAAGTATAAATCGCATAGAGACTTGATTTAACAAAGAATCAATTCTAGTTTAATCTCTAAGATTAATTTGATGCAAAGGTAACCAAAAAGATTTTAGAATACATAAATTAAAGAAAAGTAAATAATGCATAAAGTAAAGTATTGGAACAATCAATGGAGAAAAGTCCAGGGTTAAAGCACTTTGAACAATCATATTATGTTATTGAATTTTATTTGTTAACTTGTTTATCTTGGTTGTTGATTCGTTGGGTTAATTGCAAGATCATGGTTTCCCAACCTCTAATCTTTTACCTAATATGGACATTACAACTACATCATTGAGCGGCGATGTAATAATCCAATTATTTCTAATCCTTATAGGATTAAGGAACTTGCATAGATCCCGAAATAAATTCCCACTTTGGAAATGTATATTAGATTGATAATGGGAAAGTACCAAATCCGTGTCTAATTATAATTCAATTTGGCCATGCATAGATCGAGCATCGCGATACATTGATGATCGTGTTGTCAAGAGTGATGTGACGCATCAATTATCATGTCACTGGAAGTGGCAGATTCGATGTGACGTATCTAGATTGCGTCGGCTCACTAGAATTTACATCCAAAATTTATTCTAAGTGTTGAACGTCCTATCCTTTGCCCATGCCTTTTGTAGTGTATTTTCAATGAATTTTCGGCCTTTAAATCATCAATATATCACCCTATTCAGTTCACAAAGCCTCCTACAATATCACAGACCACATATTATAGATCAAAATAATACAATATTCTCAACGACGAATCAAAACAAAAGCTATGATAAGGCTAGTTCGCAATGATCTTGATCCTTATGTTCCGACTCTTGACTTAATCAAATTGAGATTTGTACATTTTAAACAACTTATTTCACTCACAATTACACTATTAAACTATTCGTAACAAATTAAACACATTAGAATCCAACGAGGCCAACTAGACACACACCTAGCTCAAGCTAGTAAAACTAGTTTTTCGGGTTGAACTCTAAATGACTCAATTAAGCACAAACTTGTTTGGAAAATCACGTTGAACATTGTAATTGCACACTTGGACACTTACCTGCCTATTAATATCAATATAAACGCGTTAAACACAAGAGTTGCTCTCAAAACAAGGCGAAATAAGCCAGAATAATGATACCAAAGTGTATAAAACCACCTCAGATCATCACCCCACACATAAACTCTTGTTCATCCTTGAACAACTCTTTAATATAAGCATCAAAAGATAAGGAGACTCTACACTTCTACGATATGCAAGACACTCAAGCTATTACTATAATGACTACACGAAATGCAATTTTCTACATAAAGTACGTTATTTACACAATTGATAGCTCATGAACAATAATCCAAAAATTCCTAGAATCAAGAATTGAATTACCTAAGTGGCAAACTCATACTGATAATTCAATAAAATACATCATACAAATCACCCACATTCATCAAACATGTGCCTTCACAACAATAGAGTTACCTATAATCTCTCACAATAATACAATTTATAACGTAATGGGTACAAGAATAAAATTACGCTCACTCTCACAAATAATTCACAAGTTACATACAATGAACCATAAGTTTCCCATAGTGTAATGCTCTACTAATATCAAAATGATGAACTTAGGATCAATTAGGTTTTTTCCAAGTTATACTGTACGCTAAGAGAGGGGTAGATACTATTTGGAAATAATGACTAACCTTTCTAAGAACTTTCATACACTACATTATACATTTAAAACCGATCTCTAACAACCAAATTACACTTTTTCCATCCACCCATCACCTTTATTTTTCCCCATCTCTTTTAAGCATCTTCACAAACATATGGTGGATAAATTGTTTATTACTTTAAGATTCAATTTTTCTCATTTTTTACAATCATGGGAATATTTCGAACACCATTTATATTACTCTCAACCACCACATATCAAATATAAACACCAATAGCTCTTACCCTGGGGCATTAATTTCACCTTTTTCTTCTTTAATTTCTCAAATTCTTTACTCAATCAATTTTTCACTAAAGCACTTATGAGATTTTTGGATCAAATTATGGTCAATCAAAGAAGGGGTTTGGATACTTGCCTATCAAAGAAAAGGCTAAAGGATCAATGGGGGTTCACTAGGATAATGCATAGAAGTTAGGACAAATAGAAGGTATAAAATAGGGCTATCAAAGAAATACCTAAATCATCTCCTAAACCCACACTCTTTATTTTTCTTTACACACACACTGGGCAAGTTCTAGACATCACATGCAACAAGGAATATAAAAAAATCTCACATGCTCATGACACATGTTCGACTCATATAAGATCATCATAGACTCCCAACCACACATTAGCATGAATTTAAATTTTAAGCCAAAAAGTATGAAAGTCAAAAAGTTGAGCCTAGGAGTGTAAAAAATAACAATTTACTCATTCAACATACTTTTACAAATAAAACAGTTTAACCATATAATAAAAAATAACACCAACAGGAATATCTTACATACAAAAAATTAAATTGATCCAAAAATTGAAAATTTCCTCACCCTACACATAAAAATCTACTTTGTCCCTAAAGTGGATTTAAAAGCAACAGATAGAAATACTCCTTGAGGCCTCTAGGCCTAGCTAGTAGTATCATTTTGCATAAAGGAGGTCTGTGGCACCCCACACTCTATTTTTGCCATGCTCCTTAGCTCAGGTCTCCGGTACTCAGACTTCCGATCAACTTGTGACTTAATAAAAAATAAAAACTATGTGAAATAAAAAATAAAAATTGAAATATACCTACTTAACTTGGGTCGCCTCCCAAACAATGCCTGATTTAGTGTCGCAACATGACCTAACTATGACTTAGTAGTTCTCTTTCCTTATCTTTCCCACGCTTGGTCTCCATTTTCTTATTCTCTTCATCCCTCTTGGGAGTGTGTTTTGAAGGATAGTAAATTTTTTAAATCTAGCCTTTTCAGGCTCATTAATTAGCATCAAATTAGGCTGAGGCGGTAGAAGCTTAGGCTATTCAATTAGATAGTCCAAAGAGGTTTTTGGTGGATTAACCACCCCACATTCATCCATTTAAATCATATTGATCATACAGAAATCTTTATAATTGTATATTAGTGTGGGTGCTTTGTATACATCAAATACCACCTCTTCATTCTCTACCCTTATTTTGAGTGTGCCATCTTTAACATCAATCAATGCTCCTCCATTTTCTAGGAATGGATACCCTATAATGATTGGTACCTGTTTATCTTCCTCAAAATCAAGAACAACAAAGTTAGCTGGAAAAAAAAATTTACCAACCTTTATGATGACATCCTAGATGATTCCTTACCAATAGGCCATGGATCCGTCTGCCAGCTGCAAAACCACCCTAGTTGATTTGGGCTTTCCCAAGCCCAATGTGTCAAACAGAGATAGGAGCATCATATTTATGCTAGCCCCAAAGTCACTTGATGCTTGGACCACTTTACTCCTAATTTGGATAGGGAAAGTAAACTTCCTCGGATCTCTCAATTTCATGGGATTTTCTATGTCATCACATTGCTACACTCTTCAGTGAGTGTTATCGCCCCCACATCATAAAATTTTACCTTATTAGCAATGATATCCTTCAAGTACTTTGTATACTTAGGCATACTTTGCAAAATATCTAACAATAGTAAATTTATGTGAAGCCCTCTAAATATGTCAAAGAACTTCTTAAACGTTGCATCCCCTTTTGGTTTTATGTGATTTTGAGGAAACAGTAGTGGCAGCACTTGCTTCTTTTCTGGTTCAGCAGCAACTGTCTCTTTCAAGTACTTAGACTTTCTTAACTTATTAGCAGTTTTTTATAAACTCGTTGGGGAGTCAAATCTACATCTACCTTATTTGTTGCCTTGGGAGGTTCTTCTTGGAGCTCTTTACCAATCCTCAAGGTGATTTTCATAACTTTTTCTAGATTCTCTGTATCTACTGGCAAACCACCTTATCGCCTAGTATTTAATGCTTGCTATAACTGCCCCATCTACAATTTGCAACTTACAAATTTTTTATGTCTGTAGTTAAATGTGCTTGATTATATAAATGCTAGTTCAACATCTCTTCCATGTTGCTAGTTGATTGATTCCCTTGGGCCTGTGGTTGCTGAATTTGTTGTTGTGTATTCCATGGCTGAGTATTTCACTTCATGTTATAGGCATTACCATAATTTGGCCTCTGAGCATTGCCTACATATATCATTAATTTGGGATTTGAAGCACACATGGTCACTGAATGGAGACTATTTTTGCAGATCTCGCACAAACCACTAAGTAGGCTATGGATCTCTTAATTTTAGGTTGCTAAATTGAGTGTTTATCATATGTTGCAATGTCGTTACCTGAGCTGATAAGGCAGTGAACTAGTCCACATCTAATACACCTGCAACTCTTTTCGTGGCACTTCTAGAATATGAATTCCACTCAGGATTTCCTTATGCTATATGGTTCAACCATGTGTACAGCTCATCATAAGTCAATTCTAGAGCTTGAACACCTGTGGCTGAATCTAGCAAATCTTTGTATTCTGATCAAGTGCTTCTACAAAAGTATGATCAAGTACCTCAATAGATTATTAGTGATGTGGACAGTCCTAGAGAAGAGCCTTGAAGCGTTCTCAAGAGTGATATAGATTTTCACTAGGCTTCTGTTTGAAGCTCACAATCTCACTGCAAAGTTTCCCAATCTTACCAGATGAAAGAATCTGATGAGGAACTTTCTGGATAAGTCATCCCATGATGTGATCGAATTGGTCGGCTTCGTATTCAACCACCTTTTTGCTTCCCCCAATAGTGAATAGGGAAAAAGTGTCAGCCTCACATAATTTGTACTCACCCTAGTCGGAATGAATGTGTCAGTAAGCTCAATGAAAGTCTACAAATGGACTTGTGGATCCACGTGTGAAAGCCCTGTAAACTGTCCACTACTGATGAGAAGCTGCACCATATTTGTGCTTTTACTCAAAATTTTCCCATTAGCCATTCTTTGAATTGGGGAAGTCACGGTCGTCGAAAGTGGGACTATCACTTCCCTAACTGTCCCGTGGGCTACTTGTTCCTCATCCATTGGAGCAGGAACTACTTGGTTTTCTTCTATTTTCTAAAATTGGGGTAGACGGATTGCATCTCTCCTTCATTGATGGAAGTGTTGTTCGGATTCCGGGCTTGGTTCAACCAAATCTCTATCCCTTGCCAGCTTTCTAACCTTAAAGCATGTTTCATGTAATCACAAAACCAAGAACAAGCATAAAAACACCAAATAAATCTAAAAGTGAAACTAAAATAAACAATTGCCAAATAACAAGTCCTCAACAACGATGACAAAAACTTGACAATGCCCAAGCGTACGCGTAAGTGTACATGGTCTTATCAAGTAGTAAAGTGGACTAACTAGTTTAACTTCTAAGATTAAGTTGATGCAAAGGTTAACCAAAAAGCCTTTAGAATGTTGTAAATTAAAGAAAAGTAAATAATACATTAAGTAAATTATTGGAACAAACAATGGAGAAAAGCGCAGGGTTAAAGCACTTCAAACAATCATACTATGGTATTGAATTTCATTCGTTAACTTGCTTAACTTAGTTGTTGATTCGTAGGGTTAATTGCATGATCATGTTTTTTCAACCTCTAATCTTATACCTAATATACACATTACAACTACATCATTGAGCAGGGATGTAATAATCCAATTAATTTAATTAAAGCTATCATCCTACATTTGAATCAAGTAAGGCATCTAAGTACATCCCTGTCCTAGACGTAAGGTTCTATTCTTTATTTTATAAAAGAATAAAGACCCAAACTTTGTTTATTCCCATGTTCTATCTCCCTATTCCCTCTCCCATGATCAAAAGGTAGAAAATATATGTATTTTAGGGGTGATCAATCAATAAAATAATTAAAACAAGAAGAAACAAACAACCAATAATGATGAGAAAAATTAAACGAATTTAATCCAAAACAATAGTACTCATGTTCTTGGCTTTAACCCCGGAAAGAGGGGGTTTAGCCGATAATATTCATAATCACGATCCAAATAATTGAATACATTTTATTAATAATTAAAAGCTAATTAAAATAATTTAAAAAAAAATTAATGAGTGCAGTCACCGCTTCCACTGAATTTCGTCCAAGACGTGTCCAACAATTGATAAAAATTTTCTCTCCCAAATAGTGCGTACCGTGTATGTATATATATTAAAATATTCCTAATCCTTATAGGATTAAGGAACTTGCACGGATCCCAAAATAGATTCCCACCTAGGAAATATATAATATATTAATTATGGGAAAGTATCAAATCTATGTCTAATTATGATTCAATTTGGTCGTTCATGCATCGAGCATCGCGACGCATTGATGATCAGATCATCAAGAGCGACTTGACACGTCGATTATTGTGTTGCTGTAAGTGGTAAAATAACTGTAAATTTAGTTTGCATCCAAAATTTATTCTAAGTGTTGAACGTCCTATCCTTTGTCCATGCCTTTTGTAGTGTATTTCCAATGAATTTCCATCCTTTAAATCATTAATATATCACCATATTCAGCTCACAAATTCTACTACAATATCACACACCACATATTAGAGATCAAAACAACACAATATTCTCAACGACGAATCAAAACAAAAGCTAAGATAAGGCTAGTTCGCAATGATCTTGATCTTTATGTTCCAACTCTTGACTTAATCAAATTGAGCTTTGCACATTACAAACAAGTTATTCCACTTATAATTACACCATTAAACTATTTGGAACAAATTAAACACATTAGAATCCAACAGAGCCAACTAGACACGCACCTAGCTCAAGCTAGTAAAACTAGTTTTCCGGGTTGAACTCTAAATGACTCAATTAAGCACAAACTTGGTTGGAAAAATACATTGAACATTGTTATCACACACGTGGACACTTAAATGCTTATTTATATCAATATGAACATGTTAAGAACATGAATTTCTCTCAAAACAAGGTGAAATAAGTTAGAATAATGATATCGAAGTGTATAAAACTACCTCAGATCAATCCCTGTCCGCGCAATCTCATTATGAAGAACTCAGAGAACCAAAACCAATAGACTGAAATTCTATATGGGAAATATAGGAATAAGATCATATGGAGCTACCTGGGCTCACAAAATAGATAACTAAGGGCTGTAATCTAAGCCAGTGCTATAATTGGTCTGAATAATCCTCGAAAATAAAATCCAGGTGTCCAAGGCATAATTACTTTCCACTAAACGATCCGTTCCAAGATGTCCTATCAACAAAGAATAAAATCAAGCTGAATCCAACCTAATTATACTACTTCTACTCAGTATATTATCTATGAATCTCAAAGAGAACTTAAGACCCTAGGTAAATGTTGAAGGATCCAATACGAGGTCCATGGGCTATTATCTAAACACCTATCAACTATAATCCATCCGAAGACGAGAAGACCGAATAGGTATCCACTGAGTAGGCTTAACCAACCTATAGATAAAATCCAAACTGAGACAAATATAAAGTGAAGGCTACACTCAAGATCTACTACTCCAAGATGAAATCTCAACACCAAGGATGAGTTGCTGGACCTCAAATACCCAAGACAAAATTGAAGACTGGTATACATTCATACTCCAAATCTACTATAACTTCTAAATTTCCATTCCAAGGCACCAAATCCAAAAATAAGCCAATAAGTCTAAACTAAGTTTAAATACTTAATTTGACCTGACCATCTAAATCAGATACATCCGTAAATCATGCCAAGAGAAATTGACACATAGCTGGAGAGTAAAATCAAAAGATAAATCACTGGCTTAAATCACAAGGAATAAAGTACATATCTGTTAGAGGGCATGGACCACCAAAACATGCTTAAGAACTCCCTAAGCCTGCGAACCACACTAGTAATAGCAAAAACCTTAGCAACTCGGAGAAATGCAGCTTTAGCTAAAAACTAATCAATCCAATGCTCCACCTTGGCAAAGAATATCCATAGGCACATATCACTAAGGAGAACCACTCCTAAGTCTCATTAGGTTGAAGAAAATCTGAAATGGGGATTTCTTGAATCCACCCAAGTAAGACAATCACAACTCAAGCAAACCATGAATCACCTCATCAAGGAAGAAGGTACCAAGTCTTACACCTATGCAAGGTCAAGACCACTACCAAAAAATGAACCAACAACTCAAGAAGCGGTCACAAGAAAGACCACCTACCTCTAACTCTCTAACTCCACTTTAGATAAGAACATCATCATGGCAAGAAAGGAGTATCCAATCTCCATACTAGTACTAAGAGCAACCATCACAAGGAGACAAATCTAATAAATATAAGATATCAAACCAGGACATCTCAATATCAATATCAAAACCTATATCGGGTGATGAAATAGCCATGAGAAGAATGAACCCCAAATTGGTCAATCTAAAAAATGGTCTACATAAAGAGGGACAACCAAAATAAAAGCCTTAGCAATCAAGGAGGCAAGTCCAAGCATCCCAAACTTAAGACCGGGCGATATAACTAAATTGCTAACTCTCGAATCATAACAGAACCACGGAAGATCAACTTACCTTTAACACCATAGTCCACTCCACAGTCATTCTAGCATAGCCAATAAAAGAGGTGAACAATCAACCTCTCATCCCTATAGAAAAAAAATCATCTAATTAGGCTATAGCTGCCCAGTCCAATGAATAAGAACCACTATGAATGGAGTTATAACTAGATAACACTAGTCTAAACATCTACCCAATGAGGATCAATAACATCAATCAATGACAATAGTAACAACAACAATATAAACATTAATATAATGAGTAAGCGGTACCAAAATAAAAATCAATAGCAAGTACCACTCAAGGGCCACAATAAGGCTAATATGCCAAGGTAAATGGAACTTGAACCCAAAATACTACACTTATGGGGAGAAAATATCAATAAAATTTAATCTATCCACTACTAAAAGAAATCATCCACAGGTGTAGTGATATAATCATGAATTCAATAACAAGGCATACAACAATCAATGTAAACTCATCAAGGCATATAATCATCAATGGGTACAAGAAACCCAATAGACACAAATAAAAAGGTAAATGCAAGAAATAAAAGCACACCTATCATGGAGAAATTTGCAATTGCATGCCTGACAGGTCTCAGAGAAAAAAATTCTAAATGGGTCCAAACTCAAATCGATCGACTGAATCATCAACTAAGAAGCCAAGCACACTATCTCTTACTGAAGGTTCCACAATATCACTAGGTTGATCTGAAGGAACTAAATGACTAGTAATCCTGCGCTAGGGACACTCTCTAGGAAAGTGACCAAAAAGAGCCCAAATAGCTAGCTAACTGACGCTTAGAGTACTCTCTACTACTATGATCATCCTTCCTACAGTCTAGC